>NC_061853.1:19233871-19251371 GCF_019202785.1 Penaeus chinensis | reverse complement strand
AATAAAATAAGTCACACTTTGGGCAACATGCAAGGAATATTGCAAATTTGGCTGATGTAAACAAGGACAGTCATATTGTGCCATATTGGGAATATTCTCAAGGTCATAAATCCCGAAATCGGAGCAGAATATCATAGTCCACAGTAGGTTGGGATTATTCGAAAAGGGAAAGAAACGCCCTTTAAAGATTACATTCATGACTAAGCAAATGGTAACTGATGTGATAAAGAAAGCTAAAGTCCTGGTAACACACGAATAATATAAGAAAATCTGGATAAGAGAAAATATGACCAAAGATGACGGAGAAATACTGCAGAAAAAAAAATGGAAGAGGTTAAAAACAAAAACGAACAAAGGACTGAAGATAAAAACTTGTTCAATTGGAGGGTGAGAGGCCTTCAAGCAAAACAAGCTTACTATCGGAACCTAAATGTGGAGACAGACAATCATTAGCCTAGCAGTCAAAAGGAATACCGAAAGACTATGTAGAAATAGTTTATACAAATATAGATGGTTTATGTTCGAAGTTACCAGAACTAGATGCAATTACTGAAAGTAAAGAACCAGCTGTAATATGCATCACTGAATCCAAACTGGATCCCACCGTAGATGATGTAACATTAGGACTCAGAGACTACAATATTTGGAGGAAAGATAGGGCAAAGGGAAACGGAGGGGGTGGGGGGTAGCAGTATTAACAAGGGAAATAATTATTATAAGGGAGATAAAGATTCAACAATATCCCATAGTAGAACTAAAGGCGAATGAGGTAGAAAGAAACGCAGTAATATAATAATAACCACAGTGCACATGCCACCTCATACATCGGTGTGGTCACAAGAAAATCCTCTAAAAGAGATTTTAATAGCAAAATTGACTGGGAAAGTTTCGATTCCATGGCTTAGCCAGATTCGTGGAATGCAAAATTACTAGAAGACATAAATTAATTTCCAGAATGTAACAGATCACACCAGAACAAGAGGGCTAGATAGACGATCTATGCTTGACCTAATATTTACAAAGCATAAAGATGACATTAAAGGTATGGAATACTCTAGGAAAAAGTGATCATGCAGTAATTAAGTTGAAACGCTGTCTGCTACAGGATAATCTCATCGTAAGTTAGAAAAGAAAAGGAAAATGCAATGTCAAGAGAGGTAATTATAGAAGCCTTAAAGATTTTTTTGATGGCATAAACTGTCTATAAACAAGGAGTAGAAAAAAAAATTGTATCAAGATTCAAAATTGAAGCAAGAAATGGTAAATAAATGCAAGAATATAAGAGAAAACAAACAACCCCTTTTGGAGAAGTTTCAGAAGAAACAGATCTCAGGCAGCGGATGGAAGGTATAAAGGAGGAAGTAATGAGTATACCTAAAACATGAGGGAGGCGAAATTGGACTTTGAAAAGGATATAATCAATAAATGTACAAACCAACTAAAGCTCTTCTTTAACTACATAAACAGTAAGACTAAAAGTAGATATCAAATTAGCGCCAAGAAAGACAATAACATCGTTTCCACTAAGGAAGAGGAAGTGGGTGAAATCCTTAATGAGAAATTTCAGTCACTGTTTGTTCAGGACCCTTACTTTGAAATGGCAAGTAACCGTACAAACGTAAATCAGAATATCGAACATATCACACTCGAAGAGAATGAAATGAAAGGCCTCCTGAAAGGGTTAGACAAGCAGAGGGACCAGATAACTGGGTTCTGAGGGATTATGCCGAAGAATTATGTACTCCGTCATTGTTAATATTCCAAAATTCAGTGAGACAAGGAAAACTACCAAAAGATTGGAAACTTGCCAATGTTACACCTTTATACAAGAAATGCGACAAACAAAACCCTCAAAATTACTGACCAGTTTCGTTAACTAGTGTAATATGCAAGCTGTTAGAAAGCATAATTAGGAAACAGTGGGTTGGAAAACACGATATGATATCAAATAAATAATTTGGCTTTAGTAAAAATTGTTCTCTATACCACTACAAGTTAAGATATGTAATATCAAACCAAACAAATCAAGGAAAAGACTTTGGAATAATCAGAAATAGGAAAAACATGAAGAGGGTATGCATATATGTGGACGAAGACAAAGTAAAGAAGGTCATTACAGCCATCGTAAGACCTAGTCTTGAGTATGGTGCTGTGGAGTCCACACTTAAAAAAGAGCAGTCACAATATGGGTACCTACTCTAAGAGTATGAGCTATGAATAAAGACTACAGAAAATAGGTTTTACTAGTTTGGAAGAAAGAAGAAAACGTGGTGACATGATAATGGTGTTCAACTATATTACAGGAAGGGTAAAGTTAGCAAAGATGGCTTCATAATTTTGAACACAAGAAGGACGAGAGGACACGGGAAAAAGTTGAAAGTTAAAAGGATGTCAAGAAGTTTATTTTCCAAGCAGAACTATTGAAACATGGAACAATCTTCCAAATAACAAAGTAGCAAAGCATCAATTTAAACAGTTATATGATAATTTAAATATAGCAGACGGGACCATCTGACCTTAGCCCTTCTCCTGTATTGAAACAACTAGGTAAGAACACTCAAGCACACACACACACACACACACACACACACACACACACACACACACACACACACACACTCATGTGAGTAGAAACTGCATCCAGTAGTGGGGTTCAGGTCCTGAGGAGTCTGGAGCCACCTCTAAGCCACTATGGCTCCCAGGTCCACTTCGACCCAGAGTTGAGCACCAGTCAGGGACCCATCTATGGTACCATTGGCGGGCAATCCTTCTAAACAGTGTTTCAATAAAAACACTGTCATGGAAGACTGGAAACCACGCTGACTGGTATTTATGACTTGTATTTATGGCAGACATCTCAGGAAAAGACCGTTAAGTGAATTAACAGAGTATAGAGGATCATGGAGAATATGGATATATATATATATATATATATATATATATATATATATATATATATATGTATATGTGCACACACACACACACACACACACGCACACCTACCACCGAACTGGATTTTTTGTATCTATGTGTTACAAAGGCTAGTGTCATCAGTGCATTAAAGGCACCACACGAGCACTGAATTCCAGTTTACTGAAAATCATATATGTCAGCGTGTAACTGATTGACATGGCAACGGAAAGCTTCAGGTTGGCCCCTTTTACTATGTGATATTTTCCTTAAAGTCAATAAGCCCCTTACAGTATACAGGCAATTGATTTTATCATAACAAAAAGGAAAACATATTTTGAAGACATAGAATGATTGAAAATTGATTTCAAAGGTGGTTTTCTCAACAATGACTTTTAGACAATGGCTATTCTTGTTTTCAGCCTTATGCACACACACACACACACACACACACACACACACACACACAACGTATATATGTATGTATATATATATATATACACACACACACACACACACAGACACACACACACACACACATATATATATATATGTAACGATCTAAACCGTCGTTACAGTGCGCAATGAGTCGAAGGCGCTCGTTGACGGGGTTAAGACCTGTTTATATGTCCTTTTTACATTGGAATGGTAGCGTGGGAAAATTTAAGGTCTTATGGGAAAATCAACTTGATTATTATAATGAGACGGTTTATTACTTATTTGATGTTCGTAAAAGAAAGGCAGGCATTGTTTTGAAGGATCGTTAAGAAAAATCCACACAGGATAGAAGAAATATTCCCCTTTATTTAGTAAACCACACAGGTACGCAATACTGCAGAACTTAACTTAGATGAGGGTACTAAAGAAAAAGGCTGCCGATCATTCGTCTGCTCTGCCGCCTGTCCTCTCGCTTTCCGAACTGCCTCTCCTCCGTTCACGGTCGTTCACGTCTTCCGTCTGCTTTCCCCCAACCTCTGCTCTCCCCAGATTCCCCCGACCTTGCCTTGCCTGCCCTGCGCCTGAGGCTGTCACAGAATTCCAGGCGAACGATCTTGGACGGTAGTTAAGAGGGCAAAGTGATGGGAGAAGGGGTCATTTGTCGGGTCAACGCTGTGAGATCTTTGTTTCTGCAATCTGTCTCGCTACATCCCTCCCCAGGCCTGAGTAGGGAGCGCAGCCTCGGCCTGACGTCGTACGCATTGGCGGTTGCAATCCCTGTGTGGTCCATCATTGAAGACTATCCAGGGGTGAGGGTATTCCAAGCTCCAAGGGAGAATCACGCCACAGCCAAGATGCGTCGTCGGGGCGTGGCGAGCACCCGTAGGATCCCCGCAAGTGTCCATCCTTCAGGGGCAAGCGGGTACTGCTGCAGACTACCTCGTCTTGAGACCGCCTCTGGGTGGCTTCAGATACGATCACAGAACTGGATCTGGGGAAAGAGCTCGGTTGGATCAGGCATTGAATCGGTACCGACAAAACTAAGAAAAGTTCTGAGTTGCCGAATGCAGTTTACTAAATGGGTATATTTTTCATACTTCTTATGTGTGGAAATATTAAAAATTGAGGGAAGATCAAATACGAAACATGAGACATAAAACCTAAAATACATACAACACAAGACATAAAACATAAAATACATACAATGTTAATACATAAAATAAGAGAAGATAAAATTTGTGCACTGAAAAATCTAAAAGGGGCAAAAATAAACAAGTGAGATACAAAGTCTGTATGGACAGTGACAAAAAAATCGGGAGCTATAGAAGCGAGTTCCATAAAGAAAAACAATGCTGAAAAGTTCATATGACTGGGATCGACGCCGAAACTGACTTCCCACGGGGATCGGGAACCAACGCCGAAACTGACACCCCATGGGAATCGGGAACCAACGCCGAAACTGACTCCCCACGGGAACGCAACAGTGAAAAGACTCACACACCAATACGTGTAGCAGTGGACTTGGTCCAAGGGCTCTGCTACGGTTCATGGGGGAGGACTGCACCGAGGAGGGCGGTATCTAAGAGAGTGATAGCAGCTGCATCGTCAGGGTCATCAGCTAGAGGGTCTCACTGGGGGAGATCGGCAAACTCTAGCTCACTAGGTGGGTAGTATGGTTTTATCTGGTTGATGTGAGCTTTATAAAGTGGTGAATCGGCTCCAGGAACACACAGCAGAAAAGTTACAGGGTTAATCTTGCGGGTAACACGGTAGGGGCCATCCCATTTCGCGGCCAGACCACGTCCACGATTCCCTCGGCTCCGTCGTAAAACAAGCGTCCCCACTTCCGGCTTGAACTTGCTTGGGCGTACCTTGGCATTGTATATGCGTGCCCAATTTTCTCTTGCGCGCCGCGTCGCCTCTACGGCACACTGACGTGCTACACGCAGTCGTTCAGCGATATCTGCCTCGGTGTCAAACACAGTGTCATTTGTAATGCCAACCGGGAAGTGGCCATGGCGGCCAGTTAGGAGGTATAATGGTTGCTCACCTGTGCTGCAGTGGATGGCACTATTAATAGCGCGGCGTACCTGTGGTAGGAAAGAGGGCCAGGATTTAGGTTTGTGTTCTATGAGAGAATATAAAGCATCCTTCACCACACGATTCGTTCTCTCTACCATCCCATTCGACTGGGGATGATATGCAATGGTGAATCCAAGCCGGATAGAAAGCATAGCACAGACTCGCTGAAAGAGGGTTCCGGTAAATTCTGCTCCATTGTCTGTGATCAGATGTCTCGGTGGACCAAAGATCGTCACGAAATCTTCAATGAAGGCGTTCGTTACCGTGTTTACATCTCGTGAGGCTAAAGGAATCAACTGCAGATATCGGCTGTGATGATCAACGATGCTCAGGACATAGCGATACCCCGAGTCCGAGTCAGGCAGGTGCAGAAGGTCAGCAGATACCTTTTCTAGGGGATACGTCACATCACCAGGACACTGCAGTCGTGCTCGCCTCTGCAGTTCCCCGCGACGTCGTTGGCATACCTGACAAGCTTGGACATATGAACGTACTTCACGTAACATATTAGGGAAGTAAGACATATTGCGAAGATTAGTATAAGTCCTGTAAATACCCGGGTGGGTAGCCAGGGGAGGCCAGTGTGCAAGCTTTAATGCAGCTTGCCTCAGCGATCGAGGAATCACCAGCTGGTGAATAACCTTTCCTGAGAGATGATGGACATGATAAAGGCAGCCATCTTTCAGCTCAAACTCATCAATAGGTAGAGGGATCCGCCTCTTAGGTAATGATCTTTCTTCCAGTAGTAGGATGACATCTCTCCACATTTCATCCTTCATTTGTTCCTCTCTCACCAGAGCTGGATCTATGGTGGTAAGATCTGCTGCAGCAACATCTTTGACAGTGCTAGTCGAAATGGCTGAAATATCACACGAAAGCATGTCGGGAACATGATTTTGTGATTCTTTCTTGTAGATCAGCTTAAAATTATAGTAACTTAGCTCATGAGCATATCAGTTCATTCTTGGTGATTTGGTCTTGCGGTGGGACACAAAGGTAAGAGGATGATGGTCAGTGTATATAGTAAAAGGTCTGCCATATACATATGGATCGAAAACTCTCACGCCCTCGACGACTGCTAAGGCTTCCTGATCAATGGCTGGATATCTACTCTCAGCATCTTTAAACCTTTGTGAGTAGTACGAGACTGCATAAGGCACGCCATCCAGAGATCGCTGCATCAGGCATGCTCCCAGGGCCTCCTTGGATGCATCTGTATGAATCTCAAATTCACGTGAGAAATCGGGCTTCCTCAATACAGGATCACGGGTCAAGATATCTTTCAGTTGATCGAAGGCATCCTGTTCTTCTTTCCCCCAGATAAAGTTGCCATTCTTTTTGGTGAGTCGTGTCAAGGGAGAAGCAATGGCTGCAAAATGAGGCACGTGACATCTAAAAAATCCGGCAGCACCAAAGAACCGTCTTACTCCCCTCACTGTCCTAGGGGACTAATTCTACATATTTTCTCGGGATCAGGACGTATGCCGTTCTCGTCAATACAAGTAACTCGTCGATGCGTGGGAGGGAGTAGGTATCAGCCACTGTAACAGCATTCAGCCCCCCATAGTTCACACAGAATCAAAGGGAGCCATCCTTCTTGCGCACAAGCACTACAGGGCTGAGCCAGGGGCTGTTTGAGGGTTCTATAACACCTGCTGCCAACATCTTGTCACACTCTTGGTAGATTCAGGGAGCCTCCACTGCCGATTAACGATGGGTCTCTCCTCCCGAGTCACGATCTTATGCGTAATCCCTGGCACTGCTCCAATATCTTCTCTGGTGCCGGTGAACAGGTGCTTGTACCGAAGTAACAGCTCTTTGGTCTGGGATCTTTGTTGCTCGTCAAGATGATTGAGAGGAAATTCAATGTCCGAGGCAGATTGTTGGCAAATGTCATTGATAGGGAGATTATTAAGGGCGGCTGCTGCGACTGACGGGCTCAGGTTTACCTCTGGAAATATTGTGAATTCATCGCCGTTGTAACCGAAGTCGTAGCAGCCATGAATGAGGTCAAATGCATCCTCCTCATATGCATCTAGGGTTGAACTAATCTTCACCTGAGGGCTGGTGTTATCATTCAAGTGCAGGGGGATGGCATCATCACTGGGGATGGCTTCGCTGGTTCTTGCAGTCGAGAAGACTTCTGCAATTTCATTAACCCGCTTTTCAGGTGATAAGGTTTGAGTCCGCTGTTGACGACCCAAACACAAAGGTTATGATCGGAAATTTGGGCGACAGTAGCGGGTGTTAGGAGGAATCCGCGGGTACGTCCTGTAATCATGCCCGAAGTCAACTTAAAATTCCCGGGCACCCGAGCAGCTATGAAGCATGCAGACCTAGCAGGAACAACAACAGTATCCTTGCAGTGTACAGGGTAATCCTCCCTGCAGTTAGCTGTCTTGCTAGGTGAGGTGTGAATGATGCCGATGTGAGGGCTGGGTTCGTCGGTGAAGATGACAGGTGTTTGGTGGTCATTAAGCTGCAGATATGATTGCCTTGGTCCTTGGTAGACGACAATCTTGAAGTTGAACCGTCATAGAAAGTCCATGCCAAGTAAGAAGTCACCTGGGTAATTAATGTTGGAGACACAGGACACACGGTGCCAGCACGAGATTCCAGGGGAGATTACAAACTTTAAAGTGACCTCTTTTTCAACTTCGACAGGATCTCCGTTTACTCCTCGCACGTATCGGCCCGAAACGCTGACACGACGTACTTTTAGTGAAGCTAGAGCAGAGGGCTTAATCAGAGAGACCTCCAATCCAGTGTCGAGGAAGCAAGTGAATATTCGTCTCTGAATCTGCAGGTCAACAAGAGGACGCCCAGATGTCTGTGCGGCTTCAATGGAGTAGATCGTCGGTGCCGACTACAACACTTCTATATTTGTCTGAGAGGCTTGATCACAACGTAGCTGCTGCTGTCGTCCCGCGGAAGGAGTCACCAGCAGTGGGAGGGACGTAGGTCTGGCCCTGCTGGCAGCTCAGAAAGGGGCATTGTGATGCGTAATGCCCGTACTGTCGGCAATTATAGCACCGACGATCAGCAGTGTTAGTGGCACCCGGTGCAGGGACAGCATTCCTCGACGCTCGGCACTTACTAGTGTCATGACTGCGTAGCTGGTGAAAGTGACACCATTTCCCTCTTCGTTGATGAGGTGGAGTTCGTGGTGGTCTAACAGTAGCTTCTACAGGAGCTGCCTGAGGTTGGCGAGGGTAGGGTCGGCTATACGGACGTGACTGGTTGCCATCCCTTTTGTACGAGTTCCGACAATTCCAAGCTCTTTGGGCAGCCTCGACGAGCTGGCTGACACCTGCCCCTTCAGATGTGGAAAGTAACTCACCCAGCCACTGAGGTACTCCTGTCAAGAAGTATCGTTTGACAAGTTCGTCTGGATCCCCTAATGCCTCCGGATGATCTCTCCACCCCTGTAACACTATTCCATCCAGTTGCATATAAAAATCCCAAGGTGCTTGATCTGGCGTCATTTTGTGCTCTCCTAGTAGCCTATAAAAATCACCGCTGGAGCAAGTTCCCCTGAACTTAGCCCGCAGACGCCCCTTGAAAGCATTCCAGTCGGTAATGTTGTCAAAGTGGCGACTGTTGACTATAGCTTCCGCATTTCCTCGCACGTGAGATCGGGCCGCGGATATCCTTGCTTCGTCAGTCTTGGGTCGCACGATGTTTTCGATGGCCCGTATCCATGTCTCGATCTCTTGGTTCTTGCGGAGTGGCTGGTTTGCAGACACCTCGGCTCGAAATAGCTGGATGCTTTCGATCGGGACCGTGTACGAGATGATCGTCGAGGTGTCGGGCGCCTGTGCTGGTGTGCTGACCGATGGAACCGCAGGCCTCTGTGAACTTAGCTGCGCTCGCAGTTCCCGGTTTTCTGACCGGAGCTCACTCATCTCCGCTCGCAGGCCACGAAGCGCCTCGGTGAGTTCTTCGTACATTGTCAATGAGTGCCTGACGTCTTGCACTGCTCTTTGGACGGCTGGCGACGGGGGCCGAGAAGCAGTACCCGAGCCTGTTCTCTCGGGCGTGGGGTCACGAGACTTCTGACTTTTCTTCACCAATGTCATGTCACGAAAACCAAACCCTAATGGATTTCAGATGAACGCAAATGCCCACACAGACTAGCCTTCACTAAAATCTGATCCTTTCGATGAAATGAGTTAAAATGATTCAGCACACTATGAAAACAAACATCGGAGAACATAAAAGCGCGAAAAACAACTAAAAGGTTAGGCTGAAACACGTAAGCACACAACACAATTCAATTAATGAAACTCAGAAAATAATAGAAGTGAAAGCAAAAGTTGAAATCTACTAACGCAAACAAGAGAACTCCTAATAACCCGGCAACACACTAATATCAGTACTACAGCTCCGGAATGTAAACCGATTCTAATATAAACCGAGAGAAATTAAGGATGCACTAGAAAACGTCTTAAGAGAACGCGACGCATAGCACTGCAACGGTGAATAAAGTTATATCAAACTTCAAACGGAAAAATTGAATTTACCAAAAAACACGAACAACCTGCTTCAACATCCCAAAATCACAAAGTAATAAGTGAAACGAGATCTAAGTAGCTGTGATTTCACAAATACTGAGAATCAGAATCAGAATATTACGCTTTTCAGGCTTATATTGATCGTTCAATGTTCACCGAAATAATTGAACTAGAACACTGGTCTCTAAATACGCCAAGTTCACAAGTTTCACCGAGCTTCCAAGTTTCACCGAGCTCACAAGTTTCACCGAGCTCACAAGTTTCACCGAGCTCACAAGTTTCACCGAGCTCACAAGTTTCACCGAGCTCACAAGTTTCACCGAGCTCACAAGTTTCACCGAGCTCACAAGTTTTACCGAGCTCACAAGTTTTACCGAGCTCACAAGTTTTACCGAGCTCACAAGTTTCACCGAGCTCACAAGTTTCACCGAGCTCACAAGTTTCACCGAGCTCACAAATTTCACCGAGCTCACAAGTTTCACCGAGCTCACAAGTTTCACCGAGCTCACGAGGTCACAAAGCTTACAAGGTCACGAAGCTCACAGGGTCACAAAGCTCAAGGTCACAAAGCTCACAAGGTCACACAGCTCACAAGGTCACACAGCTCACAAGGTCACACAGCTCATAAGGACACACAGCTCATAAGGACACACAGCTCATAAGGACACACAGCTCATAAGGACACACAGCTCATAAGGACACACAGCTCATAAGGACACACAGCTCATAAGGACACACAGCTCATAAGGACACACAGCTCATAAGGACACACAGCTCACAAGTTCAGTAATTTGAGAGACGCTGGCAATACGGAGAAAATAAAGACGAGACTAACAACAGGAAAAAAAAGACTTATGTTTATATAAAAAACAAAAGAACCCAAGAATAAAATAAACAAACGTATAATAATGTAGAAAATCAAAATGAAGTAAACCATCAAATATGACTTGAAACTAGATGGAGGCGAATGGGGTTCCTCGAATCAGAAAATCAACGCCAAACTTGTTATTATTAGTATTATTTTTAACTTGAAACACCAAGGCATTAGATTTATAACATAACATAATATAATGAATAATAGAAAGTGCTAATTATTCGATCCACAAGCTGCCGCCAATAAATTAATGTAACGATCCAAACCGCCGTTACAGTGCGCAATGAGTCGAAGGCGGGGTTAAGACCTGTTTATATGGCCTTTTTACACTGGAATGGTAGCGTGGGAAAATTTAAGGTCTTATGGGAAAATCGACTTGATTATTATAATGAGACGGTTTATTACTTATTTGATGTTCGTAAAAGAAAGGCAGGCATTGTTTTGAAGGATCGTTAAGAAAAATCCACACAGGATAGAAGAAATATTCCCCTTTATTTAGTAAACCACACAGGTACGCAATACTGCAGAACTTAACTTAGATGAGGGTACTAAAGAAAAAGGCTGCCGATCCATTCGTCTGCTCTGCCGCCTGTCCTCTCGCTTTCCGAACTGCCTCTCCTCCGTTCACGGTCGTTCACGTCTTCCGTCTGCTTTCCCCCAACCTCTGCTCTCCCCAGATTCCCCCGACCTTGCCTTGCCTGCCCTGCGCCTGAGGCTGTCACAGAATTCCAGGCGAACGATCTTGGACGGTAGTTAAGAGGGCAAAGTGATGGGAGAAGGGGTCATTTGTCGGGTCAACGCTGTGAGATCTTTGTTTCTGCAATCTGTCTCGCTACATCCCTCCCCAGGCCTGAGTAGGGAGCGCAGCCTCGGCCTGACGTCGTACGCATTGGCGGTTGCAATCCCTGTGTGGTCCATCATTGAAGACTATCCAGGGGTGAGGGTATTCCAAGTTCCAAGGGTGAATCACGCCACAGCCAAGATGCGTCGTCGGGGCGTGGCGAGCACCCGTAGGATCCCTGCAAGTGTCCATCCTTCAGGGGCAAGCGGGTACTGCTGCAGACTACCTCGTCTTGAGACCGCCTCTGGGTGGCTTCAGATACGATCACAGAACTGGATCTGGGGAAAGAGCTCGGTTGGATCAGGCATTGAATCGGTACCGACAAAACTAAGAAAAGTTCTGAGTTGCCGAATGCAGTTTACTAAATGGGTATATTTTTCATACTTCTTATGTGTGGAAATATTAAAAATTGAGGGAAGATCAAATACGAAACATGAGACATAAAACCTAAAATACATACAACACAAGACATAAAACATAAAATACATACAATGTTAATACATAAAATAAGAGAAGATAAAATTTGTGCACTGAAAAATCTAAAAGGGGCAAAAATAAACAAGTGAGATACAAAGTCTGTATGGACAGTGACAAAAAAATCGGGAGCTATAGAAGCGAGTTCCATAAAGAAAAACAATGCTGAAAAGTTCATATGACTGGGATCGACGCCGAAACTGACTTCCCACGGGGATCGGGAACCAACGCCGAAACTGACACCCCATGGGAATCGGGAACCAACGCCGAAACTGACTCCCCACGGGAACGCAACAGTGAAAAGACTCACACACCAATACGTGTAGCAGTGGACTTGGTCCAAGGGCTCTGCTACGGTTCATGGGGGAGGACTGCACCGAGGAGGGCGGTATCTAAGAGAGTGATAGCAGCTGCATCGTCAGGGTCATCAGCTAGAGGGTCTCACTGGGGGAGATCGGCAAACTCTAGCTCACTAGGTGGGTAGTATGGTTTTATCTGGTTGATGTGAGCTTTATAAAGTGGTGAATCGGCTCCAGGAACACACAGCAGAAAAGTTACAGGGTTAATCTTGCGGGTAACACGGTAGGGGCCATCCCATTTCGCGGCCAGACCACGTCCACGATTCCCTCGGCTCCGTCGTAAAACAAGCGTCCCCACTTCCGGCTTGAACTTGCTTGGGCGTACCTTGGCATTGTATATGCGTGCCCAATTTTCTCTTGCGCGCCGCGTCGCCTCTACGGCACACTGACGTGCTACACGCAGTCGTTCAGCGATATCTGCCTCGGTGTCAAACACAGTGTCATTTGTAATGCCAACCGGGAAGTGGCCATGGCGGCCAGTTAGGAGGTATAATGGTTGCTCACCTGTGCTGCAGTGGATGGCACTATTAATAGCGCGGCGTACCTGTGGTAGGAAAGAGGGCCAGGATTTAGGTTTGTGTTCTATGAGAGAATATAAAGCATCCTTCACCACACGATTCGTTCTCTCTACCATCCCATTCGACTGGGGATGATATGCAATGGTGAATCCAAGCCGGATAGAAAGCATAGCACAGACTCGCTGAAAGAGGGTTCCGGTAAATTCTGCTCCATTGTCTGTGATCAGATGTCTCGGTGGACCAAAGATCGTCACGAAATCTTCAATGAAGGCGTTCGTTACCGTGTTTACATCTCGTGAGGCTAAAGGAATCAACTGCAGATATCGGCTGTGATGATCAACGATGCTCAGGACATAGCGATACCCCGAGTCCGAGTCAGGCAGGTGCAGAAGGTCAGCAGATACCTTTTCTAGGGGATACGTCACATCACCAGGACACTGCAGTCGTGCTCGCCTCTGCAGTTCCCCGCGACGTCGTTGGCATACCTGACAAGCTTGGACATATGAACGTACTTCACGTAACATATTAGGGAAGTAAGACATATTGCGAAGATTAGTATAAGTCCTGTAAATACCCGGGTGGGTAGCCAGGGGAGGCCAGTGTGCAAGCTTTAATGCAGCTTGCCTCAGCGATCGAGGAATCACCAGCTGGTGAATAACCTTTCCTGAGAGATGATGGACATGATAAAGGCAGCCATCTTTCAGCTCAAACTCATCAATAGGTAGAGGGATCCGCCTCTTAGGTAATGATCTTTCTTCCAGTAGTAGGATGACATCTCTCCACATTTCATCCTTCATTTGTTCCTCTCTCACCAGAGCTGGATCTATGGTAATAAGATCTGCTGCAGCAACATCTTTGACAGTGCTAGTCGAAATGGCTGAAATATCACACGAAAGCATGTCGGGAACATGATTTTGTGATTCTTTCTTGTAGATCAGCTTAAAATTATAGTAACTTAGCTCATGAGCATATCAGTTCATTCTTGGTGATTTGGTCTTGCGGTGGGACACAAAGGTAAGAGGATGATGGTCAGTGTATATAGTAAAAGGTCTGCCATATACATATGGATCGAAAACTCTCACGCCCTCGACGACTGCTAAGGCTTCCTGATCAATGGCTGGATATCTACTCTCAGCATCTTTAAACCTTTGTGAGTAGTACGAGACTGCATAAGGCACGCCATCCAGAGATCGCTGCATCAGGCATGCTCCCAGGGCCTCCTTGGATGCATCTGTATGAATCTCAAATTCACGTGAGAAATCGGGCTTCCTCAATACAGGATCACGGGTCAAGATATCTTTCAGTTGATCGAAGGCATCCTGTTCTTCTTTCCCCCAGATAAAGTTGCCATTCTTTTTGGTGAGTCGTGTCAAGGGAGAAGCAATGGCTGCAAAATGAGGCACGTGACATCTAAAAAATCCGGCAGCACCAAAGAACCGTCTTACTCCCCTCACTGTCCTAGGGGACTAATTCTACATATTTTCTCGGGATCAGGACGTATGCCGTTCTCGTCAATACAAGTAACTCGTCGATGCGTGGGAGGGAGTAGGTATCAGCCACTGTAACAGCATTCAGCCCCCTATAGTTCACACAGAATCAAAGGGAGCCATCCTTCTTGCGCACAAGCACTACAGGGCTGAGCCAGGGGCTGTTTGAGGGTTCTATAACACCTGCTGCCAACATCTTGTCACACTCTTGGTAGATTCAGGGAGCCTCCACTGCCGATTAACGATGGGTCTCTCCTCCCGAGTCACGATCTTATGCGTAATCCCTGGCACTGCTCCAATATCTTCTCTGGTGCCGGTGAACAGGTGCTTGTACCGAAGTAACAGCTCTTTGGTCTGGGATCTTTGTTGCTCGTCAAGATGATTGAGAGGAAATTCAATGTCCGAGGCAGATTGTTGGCAAATGTCATTGATAGGGAGATTATTAAGGGCGGCTGCTGCGACTGACGGGCTCAGGTTTACCTCTGGAAATATTGTGAATTCATCGCCGTTGTAACCGAAGTCGTAGCAGCCATGAATGAGGTCAAATGCATCCTCCTCATATGCATCTAGGGTTGAACTAATCTTCACCTGAGGGCTGGTGTTATCATTCAAGTGCAGGGGGATGGCATCATCACTGGGGATGGCTTCGCTGGTTCTTGCAGTCGAGAAGACTTCTGCAATTTCATTAACCCGCTTTTCAGGTGATAAGGTTTGAGTCCGCTGTTGACGACCCAAACACAAAGGTTATGATCGGAAATTTGGGCGACAGTAGCGGGTGTTAGGAGGAATCCGCGGGTACGTCCTGTAATCATGCCCGAAGTCAACTTAAAATTCCCGGGCACCCGAGCAGCTATGAAGCATGCAGACCTAGCAGGAACAACAACAGTATCCTTGCAGTGTACAGGGTAATCCTCCCTGCAGTTAGCTGTCTTGCTAGGTGAGGTGTGAATGATGCCGATGTGAGGGCTGGGTTCGTCGGTGAAGATGACAGGTGTTTGGTGGTCATTAAGCTGCAGATATGATTGCCTTGGTCCTTGGTAGACGACAATCTTGAAGTTGAACCGTCATAGAAAGTCCATGCCAAGTAAGAAGTCACCTGGGTAATTAATGTTGGAGACACAGGACACACGGTGCCAGCACGAGATTCCAGGGGAGATTACAAACTTTAAAGTGACCTCTTTTTCAACTTCGACAGGATCTCCGTTTACTCCTCGCACGTATCGGCCCGAAACGCTGACACGACGTACTTTTAGTGAAGCTAGAGCAGAGGGCTTAATCAGAGAGACCTCCAATCCAGTGTCGAGGAAGCAAGTGAATATTCGTCTCTGAATCTGCAGGTCAACAAGAGGACGCCCAGATGTCTGTGCGGCTTCAATGGAGTAGATCGTCGGTGCCGACTACAACACTTCTATATTTGTCTGAGAGGCTTGATCACAACGTAGCTGCTGCTGTCGTCCCGCGGAAGGAGTCACCAGCAGTGGGAGGGACGTAGGTCTGGCCCTGCTGGCAGCTCAGAAAGGGGCATTGTGATGCGTAATGCCCGTACTGTCGGCAATTATAGCACCGACGATCAGCAGTGTTAGTGGCACCCGGTGCAGGGACAGCATTCCTCGACGCTCGGCACTTACTAGTGTCATGACTGCGTAGCTGGTGAAAGTGACACCATTTCCCTCTTCGTTGATGAGGTGGAGTTCGTGGTGGTCTAACAGTAGCTTCTACAGGAGCTGCCTGAGGTTGGCGAGGGTAGGGTCGGCTATACGGACGTGACTGGTTGCCATCCCTTTTGTACGAGTTCCGACAATTCCAAGCTCTTTGGGCAGCCTCGACGAGCTGGCTGACACCTGCCCCTTCAGATGTGGAAAGTAACTCACCCAGCCACTGAGGTACTCCTGTCAAGAAGTATCGTTTGACAAGTTCGTCTGGATCCCCTAATGCCTCCGGATGATCTCTCCACCCCTGTAACACTATTCCATCCAGTTGCATATAAAAATCCCAAGGTGCTTGATCTGGCGTCATTTTGTGCTCTCCTAGTAGCCTATAAAAATCACCGCTGGAGCAAGTTCCCCTGAACTTAGCCCGCAGACGCCCCTTGAAAGCATTCCAGTCGGTAATGTTGTCAAAGTGGCGACTGTTGACTATAGCTTCCGCATTTCCTCGCACGTGAGATCGGGCCGCGGATATCCTTGCTTCGTCAGTCTTGGGTCGCACGATGTTTTCGATGGCCCGTATCCATGTCTCGATCTCTTGGTTCTTGCGGAGTGGCTGGTTTGCAGACACCTCGGCTCGAAATAGCTGGATGCTTTCGATCGGGACCGTGTACGAGATGATCGTCGAGGTGTCGGGCGCCTGTGCTGGTGTGCTGACCGATGGAACCGCAGGCCTCTGTGAACTTAGCTGCGCTCGCAGTTCCCGGTTTTCTGACCGGAGCTCACTCATCTCCGCTCGCAGGCCACGAAGCGCCTCGGTGAGTTCTTCGTACATTGTCAATGAGTGCCTGACGTCTTGCACTGCTCTTTGGACGGCTGGCGACGGGGGCCGAGAAGCAGTACCCGAGCCTGTTCTCTCGGGCGTGGGGTCACGAGACTTCTGACTTTTCTTCACCAATGTCATGTCACGAAAACCAAACCCTAATGGATTTCAGATGAACGCAAATGCCCACACAGACTAGCCTTCACTAAAATCTGATCCTTTCGATGAAATGAGTTAAAATGATTCAGCACACTATGAAAACAAACATCGGAGAACATAAAAGCGCGAAAAACAACTAAAAGGTTAGGCTGAAACACGTAAGCACACAACACAATTCAATTAATGAAACTCAGAAAATAATAGAAGTGAAAGCAAAAGTTGAAATCTACTAACGCAAACAAGAGAACTCCTAATAACCCGGCAACACACTAATATCAGTACTACAGCTCCGGAATGTAAACCGATTCTAATATAAACCGAGAGAAATTAAGGATGCACTAGAAAACGTCTTAAGAGAACGCGACGCATAGCACT
>NC_061853.1:19218871-19223871 GCF_019202785.1 Penaeus chinensis | reverse complement strand
TTGTTGCGTTCCCGGGAACTCGGGATCTCGTGACGTCAAAACATAGTGAATCATTTTTCTTAATAAAGAAAAAAAAAAAAAATATATATATATATAATGTCATTGAAATGATTCATACAACATAACAATACCAAAATCATTAATAAAAAACATGAAAAGGTGAACTAAAAGTTTATAAATAAACTAAACATACTAAAATCATAAAACAGTAAAATTGAAACCCGGGAATTTGAAAAACATTCATTGATAAAATAAGACGATAAAATAAGTCATTGCTTAAAGATGAAATCATTAATAAAAAAAAAAAAAATATATATATATATACATATATAAAACAGTGATTATTCAAATGTGCAGTGTCACATCACGAACTGAGAAATCATTAAAAAAAACAAGTAGCCGTAAAACACGACCTTAAAATAATACAAAACTAAATAAAATACGAATCGAAACACATGAACTAAAACTAGAAATAATAAAACAAACAAATACAATTAAAAGAAATAAAAACTAAAAAAAAGGGATGGGAGGTGAACTATGGGAATCACCTGCAAGTGATACAGGTATGTACAGGTGTATATGTGGAGTGACAACTGGAGTGCCACGCCCCCTCTGGGTTAATGATACATTCCACAATATGGTTTATCATTCTCAGCATATAGGGACTCCACAGGTGAAGACCTGAAAGCCCCTATGCAGATTCTAAGAACTTCATTATGAACTGAGTCCAACATCCGGAGAACAGTGGGAGTTGCAGATGAATAAACCTCACATCCATAGTCAAATTTACTACGAATAAACGCTCGGTAAAGCCGCAGAAGCGTTGTGCGGTTTACATCCCAAGATAGGTGTGAAAGAATACTAAAAACGTTTCTAGCTTTCACCTTTAACTGTTTGATGTGAAGCACCCATGTAAACCTTGAGTAAAAAAATAGACCGAAGTACTTCATCTCTTGGACAAAATGCAGTGGGTTTGCTCCTAAATAAAGGGAAGGATGGAACTTTTCTCGTATATGGAAATGCATAACCATGGTCTTGCTCAGAGAAAATTTCAACCCACGGTATATTGCCCACTGCATAACCTGATTTACTGCAGTCTGCAGTGTCCTTGCACATCCCGTAAGCTTCCTCTGAGTAAAGTCATCCACATACAAATTACATGAGACAAAACTTTGAACGACCTTTACCATGTCATTTATAGCAATGGCAAACAGAGTCACACTTAAGACAATCCCCTGTGGGACCCCTTCCAGATGATCCTCCAGGTTAGAGAAATTGTTACCCACCCTCATTCTAAACTTCTTGTCAGCAAGGAAGCTTTGTATGAAGGCTTTTCAAGGTCAGAGAAGACTGCTAACATGTGACGTCACTGTCTGAAGGAATTCTGTATTGCAGTTTCCATCCTCATCTGTAGTCGATCTCAATTTTCTAAACCGATATTGATTTGGGGTCTGCACATTTTCTTTTTCTAGCAGCCATGTAAACCTAAAGTTTACCGTTTTCTCCATCATCTTGCAGATAGAGCTGCTGAGAGAAATTGGTCTGTAATTCCCTGGTGTGGAAGCATCTCTGCCAGGTTTAGAGACAGAAATGATTATAACCTCTTTCCATGTGGATGACATTGCTCCCTCCCTATAGATCCTATTAAAAAGGTCCAACAGGAACTTTTGGGAGCTCTCTGGTAAGTAAGATATCATTTGGTATGAAATATCACTTCCTGGGGCAGCCTTACGGCAGAGCCGCAAAGCAGTCCATCTCCTTGTGCAAAAATGTCAAGTTGTATGGAAGTCCTGCTGCAGTCCTACTGAGGAATGATATTGGATGTTATTCCTGTTCAGCCTGAAGAGTGGACAATCGGGCAGTGTAAGATGCTCCAGAGGAGATCTCTGCCATGGATTTAGCTAACTCATTTGCAACATCTTTTTGGTGACATGGATGCACTCTTTCTAGTGATCTTACAGACGTCCCATACCCATGCTAAGGGAGTCCCAGAGTTAATCAAGGAGACATACTGTGTCCACGACATCCATCTAATCTCCTTTAGCACTCGCCTGGCTATGACATGAGTCTTTTTATAATGGATCAAGGTTACATCGCTGGGGTGTCGTTTCAACTGGCTTAATGCAGCTTTTCTTGCTCTGACAGCTTATTGGCATTTATCAGACCACCATGATACCAGAGGTCAACAGTATTGCCCGCTACTTTTTGGAATGGATGTTTATGCAGCAGAGTGAATTCATGATGTGATTAGCAGTATCTTGGACACACTAGAAATCATTCACAGATCCTTGCAATACTGCATTTGATCTAAAAAGGTTCCAGTCCGCATGTTAAAGGTGCCATCTCTGAACCCCATTGACTGGAATACCATTCACCTTCTCCAAAAGTATTGGAAAGTGGTTGCTTCCATGTAAGTCTTCCATGACCTGCCTGTGAATCAGGTGAACCAATTGACAGGTCAGTATTGGAGAATGTCCTAGTTTGAATTTGGAAATGTGTGGGTGTGTCACTCTTCAGTAAAACTGCATCTACTCTTGATGTTGCAATTCCTCCCATTTTGCATGAATTCCCTGACAGTTCCATTGGATTAGGGTATCCATTTCTTCAGGTTGACCAATTACCTACTCATAAGGTGTTTTGCGAAGATCACGTTGGCACACCCCAACTATCTTCCAATGTACTTTAAAAATATCAAGATCCATGACTGATACACCATCCATGGTCTTCACTACTAGGTATTTACTATACGAGATACTTTCTTATTTACCGGATAAGATTTCCTTAATGGAATGAGGAGGACTTTTCTTCTTACCTGGTTTGGGAGCCCAGGAACCATTATGATTTCTATTCTTGCCCTTTGGAAGCTGGAAAGGTTCTAGAGTGACAACGTGTGACATTCCAGAGGGATTGGCCAGGTGATTGCGTAGGTCATCAGGTGTCGTAGACACTCGAAAGCTTAGTCATTATCATGTGAACAACACGAGGGTGAAGCGGATGCTACATGAAAGGGTGAAACAAACAAGCTGGGACGCGACGCCAAAAAAGTGTATTTTATACCAAAAATACAGTCAAGAGGACAAGACACAGATGAAAAAACAGAAGCAATCTTTGACTCAAAGTGGCGAGATCATCATGTGACAGAGGGTGACACCACGGGATGGACCAACAGAAGCAAAAAAGAAATCACGAGTGCGAAACAACAAGCAGTTCTAATCGATCGCAATAAAGATCACAGAGAATCAGTTTGGGAACAAGAAATGAACTCGGATGGCAGGTAGAAAATGTTAGAAGTGATAAAAAGAGTGTTAAAATATGCTGAGATATAGAAAAGTCCTGATGCGGGTATGTTTCCAACAATAAAAAATAACTAAGTGATAACCAGCAAAGGTGTGACCGTATGAGCTCTATATCGAAAATAAAAGAATCCTTAGTGTCGGAGAATGTGGATTAGGTTTCGGAGTAGCGTCCAGTAGCCATGTTCATCTCGGTAAGCCCGTTTGAGGTATTTTAGTGCACAATCGTGATGGAACATAGTGGACAGGTATTAGAAATGGAAGACAGTAACAAGGGAGTGCTATTTTGGAACACAGTTAGGATTAGGAAGAAAAGGATTTTTTTTATGAACATGTAATGAAACAACTTGATTATCAAATTTATCTAATGCTGTGGCAATATTGTGTTAATAGTTAATGGTCAAAATAAATATATGTACTAGACATCAAGGTCATATATATATATATATATTATGTTAGATATAACTTCTTTATTAACAGTTAATGAGAATGAATAGGTTAGTTTAGGTTAAGTTTAGTTAAGTGTAATTAAATAATAAAGTGCTTTCTAAGATTGATAGCTCAGCAGAAGCGTGTAGACAGTGACGAGTCCAGTTATTTTTCGACGGAGGGAAAGACAGATTTTTTGTCTATCAAGTATTTGCTTTTGTCATGATTATTACTTTTACTCGTTTGATGTTTGATTCATATATTCACATAGAAATACAACTTAATTTATGTTTGTTATGATTAACTATTTGTTTTTTAGTATAATTCATATTTACAATAATATAACTGTTTGCTTGTCTATTGATCAAGATTATTTTGTGTAATGTCTAATCCAATTTTTAGCTTTGAGACACTAAATAATTATTTTTATAATGATGTTTTGTTTTATACTATTTAATTCATGAAGATATAACGTAATTTTGAATATTGCTGATTTTGTTTTCATCAAGTTTCATGATTGATAGTTATGTAAAAGGGAGTCATAATTGTCTAGTTGTATTTAAAGGGTCACGTAAAGTTTGGTATTGTAATTTTATGATATTGCATTAATAATATTCAGTTAATAAATGTATTGATTTCTTTTTCAATTATTTAACACAGACCTTGAATTGCCAATTAGTAATATTAATATTGTCACTTTGATTAATTATTTAAAGTTAATGAGTATATCTAAACATTTATTGATCTAACACAATGTCTTGATACTGAAGAGCATTTAATAAAATGTTGTGGAATAGTGCTGATGGAAGTCGCGGGACCTATGTGTTACCGACTGGACAGTACCTACTTAACCCTAGCCATCTCTGACCAGTCGACTGACTTGACCAGGGCCTTGATTAAGCCAGAACAGAGAAACAGAGATGTGTTGCTAGCTGCAGGGCGCAGCGTGCAACATCATTCAACCTCTAGGACCCCTGTTTCCTGGTAATATGGGACGCCACGCACGGCAAACACACGTGGGAAAGTTCTCCCTGGTCCAAGCTGGAATGAACCAGGGGTGGGTGCACCATCCCCTCTCATAGGCCTTTGTGCACCAGGAAGCCATTTAGTCTCATCCCTCACTGGTGACCCCTCCAGTATGGGTAGCCCTCTGGTGACCCCTCCAGTATGGGTAGCCCTCTGGTGACCCCTCCAGTATGGGTAGCCCTCTGGTCCGGCTCACACAGACTCATATATACGGCGTCCACCCTCGCTGCACGGAGGAGGTTGCAGCCTCGT
>NC_061853.1:19183871-19198871 GCF_019202785.1 Penaeus chinensis | reverse complement strand
CTAGTATTTCGCTAACTGTTCATTCTACCAGTAATAAGGGTAGACTGATGATGTCGACGCTCCATTACTGGTTACAGTGAAGGAAAGTTTTTTTTTTTTTATGAATATAAGCATCTTTTCCTAGAACTTTAGTTGGCGAACGACCTGTTGCAACCACATTCGCAGCTGGTCCTTACCTTCCTGCAGAGTAGGGGCTGGCGTTGGCTGTAGAGTTGCCGTTGATGCTGGCGCAGAAGCAGGTTGAGCCAGGTGCTGCAGCAGGTACTAAGTTGGAATAAATACTGAAGCTGAAACAGATGCTGATGTTCACTCAGATGCTGAAGCTGGGACTAGTTGGGCTGGAGGGATCTTCTGCTGTAGGGTATGGTCAGCCTAATTAACCGTTCTAAGTTGCAGGAATTCTATTTCATTGTTAAAGCCAGGATGTTAGATGGGGTTCCGAGGGATGAAAATGAGCCGCTTAATTATGAAGAAAATGTCTTGGGTGATTTAGATGCCGATTTGAATAAAGGAAATACAAAGGTAGCTGGGATGATAATAATAAAAAAGCTATGAACAATCCAGCAAAGAAAAGAAATTAATGATAAATGTAATAAGCAGACCGGATATCATTCTCCGTTCTGACTTTATCCCAAGCAAGATCAGTGTCCACGAAATCTGAATATGATTAATGAGTGATGATTCGAACTAATCACCAGAAACTTGATTTAAGAAACTGTAAAACTTAATCACTTTGTCAGTATCTGAAAGCCACCAGATGGAGACTCTCAGAGACTTTATTCTAAGACTGAATTGACCAATCAGTTCATAATAGATACCTCCGCTCACTATGTGAAAAAAAAAATGTTAGGGTTACTACTTTACGGATAAAAGACGGCATCAAAGGAGCCATAACGGGGTAAAAAAAAAAAAACCTCAAAAAGCTTTCTTATTTTAGGCTGTGAAGAAAGAAAAACGTTAAATAACGTTAGAACCTAACAAAAATATCATATAGACATATCAATAAATTTCATTGAAACAACTGAATATTTCTCCTCAAAATTCACTTACCAACTTGCAGCAGCCTCCTCAAATGCGACAAGGTTCACTACAGATGTTTTAACAAAAACGGCAGGAAAGAAACTGCATACTATCTAACAGTCTTTGTTTGCACATCTATAGTCAGTCTGGAACATAGGATATACAAATTCTTGTTTTATCTTTCTTCTCCCCCTAATTTCTTAATGTCTTGAGGAAATAGTAACAAAGAAATCAACAGGAGCCTCATGAAAGGAAATACAGACTTACAAGTAAACTGTTTATCAGAAAAAACGCCATTGCAAATCACAAACGAAGTAACATAGACAGTAACTAAGTAAACATACTCACACTATGTAATTTGGCGCAAACATTTGATAGCGTCTTCCTTCCGATTTTTGGTTAATAATTTCATACTTCTTAATGATAAAAGAAAAAGTAAAATAAATAAATAAAATCGACCATTGGGCCAAAATCACATTTCCGCAAGAAAAAGTATAATCAAGGATCCATGCAAAACCCGATTTTGTTCACATATACAATAATATATCTTCTTGATCACTATACGATGACTCACAGTTTCTTTCGTAAACAGCTTAATATTCATATGAATAACTTAGCAAACTCTCGAAGAAACAAATAAACATTTCCTGTGCATCTTCATTGGCATCCGCCTAAATATCAAAACCAAAATGCTGTGTTCCCAACTCGAGCATCTCGACCAAAAAAAATAAAAAAAATAGTAAACATATGGCATTTGAAAACCATTTTGACAACAGCAATAGGCAATGGGCACCTTGATATGCCTAAACTACATTAGATTTATAACTTTACAAACCTTGTACTGAATATCATCGACTACTAAGCAAATAAATTGAGTTCAGCCAACGAAATCCGAATCGAAAAATCACAAATATAAGAGGTTTTGTTACACGAGTGGCATCACATTACTACGCCTATATATAAACTGGTCCACGTAGTATGATACATATATACTCATTCATAAATTCACACAAGGAATTTGCCCTCATTGGTTATTATCTCAGACAATAGACAAAATATGCGGCGCCTAAGCAACGTTTTGTGATCCAAAACAACAAATACGGAAACCAGGGCAAGACATGTAAATCCGTGGATCCATGACCTCGAATCAGCTACTTCACAAGATCAAAAACACCTTTAATCTGAATGATTTTAAAATCAACTTATCAATGGCATCAAGATCAAAAACACCTTTTATCTGAATGATTTAAAAATCAACTTATCAATGGCATTTATCTATAAGATCAAATACCGAATTTAGTTCCTTCTTTGAATATGAACGTAGATGACGAGGGAAAACAGTAGCTAAATGCAGCTGTCACTGTTTTTTTTATTGTTCACTGTTCGTGTTAGACTCACTTACCGAAGTGTCCGTCTCGTTTAGAACAGAAAAAACTGGCCTAAGAGTTATATTGTTCGAAAGGGCGTTACTTACCTGCGGGCCTCGTTTATATACTCAGGATATGGATAGATAAACACCGCAGAGAGAGAAAGAGAGAGAGAGAGAGAGAGAGAGAGAGAGAGAGAGAGAGAGAGAGAGAAGAGAGAGAGAGAGAGAGAGAGAGAGAGAGAGAGAGAGAGAGAGAGAGAGAGAGAGAGAGAGAGAGAGAGAGAGAGTATTAAACAGTCTGATAAACAGATAAACAACACTAGAGATGAATTAAACAAGAGAGCAAAATTGTCACCAATAGATTTGTCATGTCATGATCTGTCATGGTCTTAATTAGGTAAGGACTGCCTCATTGCCACACAACCTCATTTACGTGCAATACGCATATTTAACTATCCCACTCTGCAAAATGAAAATAAAAAGAAGAGGCGCTCTGACATACAGGAAAAATATAGCATGGGAATGGTGGGGAAAGTGACCAAAAAACGAAACATTAAAAATATCTTTTGAATGCCTGGGGAAAGGTCTGTCCCCTCGCACAGAAACGCAAAGGAGAGATCAAAGAGTGAGCCAATAGAGGGTATTTGCTTTAGTCTGGATGAGCTTGTGTGATCCAATAATTAGTTGGACACGGAAAAGGGTTCCAGAATCCCTAACATGGCTAGAGAGGTCGAACAAAACGACAGAAGAAATGAGAGGTTAACAGGTAGGTAGGCAGGTATATCTAAGGGTGAATGGGTAGACACATAGAGAGAAACGGAAAGAGAGAAGGGAAGGAGCAGATAGATCGAAGCCAGACAGACAAATAAGTAGGTAGATAGAGAGAGATAGAGAAATATAGTTATATATACATATATATATATATATACATATACATATATGTATATATACACATATCTATGAATTGATATATATATACATATATAATTGTATATATATATACACATATCTATGAATTTATATATATACATATATAAGTGTATATATATACACACACATATATATATATATATATATATATATATATATATATATATATATATATATGTAGATGTATATATATACACATATATATGTATACACACACACACACACACACACACACACACACACACACACACACACATATATATATATATATATATATATTTATATATGCATATATGTGTATGTATATATATACCTATATATATACACACACACATATATATGTACATATATATATAAATATACGTATATATATATATATGTATATTTTACACACACACACACACACACACACACACACACACACACACACACACACACACACACACACACACACACACACACACACACAGAGAACGGACAGAAAAAAGAAAGATGCCATATCTCATGAATGTCTTCTTTTACCGGATGATTGATGATGACAACGACCAGTCTGAGCGACTCGCCTGTGATAACATTTCCAAGTCGTAGCGGGTCGGAAAGGGAGACGGAGATATATTCGATTTTGAGAGAGTAAAAAACGAAGCGATTGGAACAAGATAGTGTAGGGAGATACGAGTAAAATAGAAAAGCAAGAATTTAGGATTGTGTTTGCTGTCGTTAACATTCAGTTGTAAAATAAATTGATTAGTTAATTACAGTTAATTTTACAGTTCAGATTAGTTAATTTTACTGTTCAGATTAGTTTATTTTACAGGGTGTTATGTAACATCATGTATAAATGACATACACTACAATACACGTCGTGGCCCTCTTATCTACGGAAAATCACAGCTCAGATGTACACAAGGTTACGCTAAAGTATTCCAAGTTAGTGTTCATGGCTATGTGTGATTCGTGTCCGCGAGTCGACAGATACAACCTCTGTGGAAATTGCATCAACCTGGTATGGCACTCCGGCAAGATTGAAGGATTACAGAAGGGAAGAGAAAGGATAAAGAGCACAGTCAAAGGATAAAGAACACAGTAAAAGGATAAAAGTCATTGTCTACAAGGGGCAAACTTTTCCTTTTTATTCACCGTTTCTTTTATCGTTCTTTTTCCATTTATCCTTATCAACAGTATTTAACTATCATGATCACAATCTTATCTTCCTAACTTATTTTAAATTGATTAAAGGGATTACTAATACATACATCAAAATTCCCCCGTTAAATAGTCGTCAGAAAAAGATCAAACTATAAGCCTACTTATTAGGATTTTCATGTTACACTCATCACGGGTTTGTATTAGGGCCCTTCAACTTCGCTATCGGGAGAGCGCAGACGACCAGGAAGGTGCTGATGACGTGTGATTGTCGAAGGCCGCGACGGCACAAGGAATCCGAGAAGACGATGATGAATTACTGCACATAATGCATATTTTCCAAAATAGTCGCGGGAGACAAAACTCGAGGAACAATGTAATGTTTTTCTTGAATTATGAGTAATTTTTATTTGCTTTCTTATATGTACATATATACGAATATATGTATATATAATACATATATATATATAAATATATATATAAATATATACATATATATCTGTGTATGGGCGCGCACACACAGACACACACACACACAGGCACACACACACACACACATACAATATATATATTCATATGTATATACACACACACATATGTATATATATGTATAGAATGTATACATATACTTACAAATGTATATATATATATATATATATATATATATATACATACATATATTACACACATATTTATATATATGTACACATATATGTATGCAACACACACACACACACACACACACACATATATATATATATTTATGTACGTAAAGAATAATCATAATCATCACCATTATCATTAATACTATTATTTGATTATCATTATCATTATCATATATATATATCTTAATATATATATATATATATATATGTATATATAAATATGTAGATATATATGTGTGTATGTACGTATATATATATATATATATATATACATATATATATATATATATACATATATATATATACTACATATTATATTTTATATAATATATATATAAATGTATATATATATATATATATATATATATATATATATATATACTGCACATATAATGAACTCTTCACCATCATTATCGTCATTATTAATATCATTTTAATTATTAGGCATTATATATATTATTGTATTTATTACTAGTATCATAATCTGTATCATCTTTATCATTATTATTATCATTATCGCTATCATAATGACAGCGATAATAACAATATTGATAAAAATCACAAAAATTATTATGCTAATAATGAAGATGGTGATCCTTACCATTGACATTATCATTGTAATTATCATTATTACTATCGTAAGTATCATGACTATGATTATCATTGTTATCATTATTATTATTATTATTATCATCGTTATTATTGATATAGTAATGCCTCTGTATCATTTTTTTCCTGTAAGGAATAATGTGCCCTTTGTAAACCATTACAAATGAAAAATGTTAAACCCGTCAGTAACTAAAGACTTGTAAATATATATATATATATATATATATATATATATATATATATATAAATGGCCATAGCGATACCCTACCAACTCCAACCTTCGGTAGTAGAGGTTACTCCAGTTGTCTTATTGCTTATTGCTCCTACCGAAATTTCCAAAGTTGATGTGAAAGAGGCAATCTATACCAAAGTCATATCTGTGGTAGACAATTGTCCCATGTGAGACATTTGCATTGTCCGCTATGATTTCAATGTGGTAGCCGGTTGTGGTTCGAAACGGCTACGAGATGTCAGTTGGTCCCCATGGCTCGGGAGTTGAGGCCAGCAGCTAGAATATCCTCCTTCCCCAGGACTATGCTTGGTTCCAGAAACTGGGGATTTCTGGCTCCTGGTATCAGCGCTCCAATCCGTATTACTGAACATGGTATGGTGATGTAAGTACTGTGGTCAAGGAGATCAAATACATTCTTGTTAGCATTCTCTAGATATCCTGAACAACAGGGTTTACCGGAATGCAGAGTTTTGTGGTGCTGATCATAGACTTGTTGTAGCTACCCTTCAGGTCCACTCCAGTGTCCATCCAGGGCTGTTTCACTTGGACAAATTGAAGGAGTGTGCACCGAGATCACCACAAATATCTGATAAATTCATTGTGGGAACTTCATAAACCTGATGGACCCTGTAGTTCTGTAAGATTCCTTCAAGTGCGAATGCCCGTGATCAAAGCAGAATTTCATCTTACAGGACGCATTGGAAGCAAAAGATGCATGTTGTGTGGGTCGTTGGAATGGCAATTTGCTCTGTTCCTTGGTGCACAGAACTCAGACACTACTAGGAAGGGACAAGGCACAATGCATCAGGAATCTTGCTGAGGAGGTTGAAAGCCACTTAGTAAATGACCTTCGTTCTGCTTACCAAGCCCTGTTAAAACTGAAATCGAAGCCCACCTCACAGTTGTCTGCAGTCAGCTCAGTGGATGGGCAGATCATCTAAGGCCAAGATGGGGTCGTGGACGTTGGGCCGAGTATTTTGAGCAGCTGTATCAGGTAGACCCTATAGCAGTCTGCATACAAGTGGTGTTGCAAACCGTGTGTTGAACTCACTCATCAACGAAGAACCTCCTTGTAGCCGCTGGTATATTACATACTTCCTATCAGCAGCTGGTATATCATATATTTCATATATTATGTATTCTGCAACACTGCGATCAGAGAGGCCTGTATGGTATAAATTCATCTGTGTCACAATCACAGTACCACTGGGTCAACACATGGTCTGCATCAGCCATATGAGCTGACCTATCAAAAAAATGATTGTGCGTGGGGTCATGCCAGAAGTGATGGCGACTCTTTGTATGATCGATGCTGAGAGATAATGATATAGCGACCTCACTAATGTATAACATATGAAGGAAAATGTTACTTGACGTTGTAGCCTGTGTATGTTTAAAGTGTGAGGGCAGTTCGAGGGGAACCTCCATGCTGTCAAGACGCCTATAACATTCTGGAATCAGACTGTAAAGCTGATAGTCTGACTGTTCCCACAATGCGCATGTATCCAATATTTGTATTGTAATGTATGCATGCATTCTTATAACTGGTGTATTAATTAACAAGTTTCACAGCTAATTAACAAGTTTCACAGCATGGGGTTTGCTTGCTGTCTTAGGTACACTCTCGCAGTCCAGTATCATTCCCCTGTTGAGGGGTGCAGTTATCCCTCTCTGGAAGGAGAAAAAGGATTGATGGGACTTCAAAATATCACGGCATCACGCTGATCAGCATTCCAGGCAAGGCTCTTGCTCACATTCTTCTAAGATGTATCCGTGACCACCTACTAAGGCTCCAGAGACTGAAGCAATCTGGATTCACTTATGGCAAGTCCACAGTAGACAATTTCTTAGCGCTTTTATTGTTGAAAGTGTGTTTGGTCCTGGGCTGCTTGCAGCCTACATCGGCTTCAAGAAGTCATTTGACTTGGTGCATTGTGAGTCACTATGGGAGATCCTGAGACTGTTGTTATCCTATCTGGATCTCTTGAATCACTGGTGGAGGCTCTTACTGCATTCAACAATGAGGCAAAGCCCTTGGGTCTATAGGTCTCTTAAACTAAGACCATGATGCAGGATTTTGGGGGTCTGTTAGAACCTGTTCAATTCATATATGTTTACATATATGGCATTGAAGTATTCAAAAACTTTACAGTCATCACCACCAGAATTGGCGCATCAAGCTTTTTGCCATTTCTGATGTGAGGAAGAAACCACCCCCTAAAATAGCAGTTCAAATACATATGGAAAATTGGCGAACAGGCTAGCGAAACCAATGGCATCACACAGCCTTGAGTAGGTCAGTCACCACTGGCCTTCTTGGTGGACAGATGTGCTATGCTCTTCTCAGCAAAGCATGTGCTTGTTTTCCTTACCTGTGTTATTGTTATTGTGTTCATTACTTTCCTTTCTATTTTACTAGGATTGGACCAGCTGGTAAATATTACTGCCCTGATAAAAGTGAGGAAAGTCTAATAAGATATTTCAAGCATGCTGGCATGCCACTGTGTTGTGCAGAGGTGGACCAAGCATTGCCGTGACGCTAGTGGCACCGATCCAGAGCTCCCAAGAAAAAGGCTAGGATTAGTGTGTAAGACTATGCCCTGGACCTTGAAGATCCTGCAGTGCCAATCTGACACGGAACCTCGCGTTTCTGCTAAAAAATTAATACACAAGAACCCTCAACTGCTGGCCGATGTGTCTTTGAGGACCGTGCAGCGTTATCTCCACGACGACCTTGGGTATAAGTACCGCACAACCCCGAAGAAAACCGGTTATTAAAGCTATGCCAAAGAAGAATCGTATTTCCAAGAAAACCTTACCTGGGATCAGGACAGAATGTGTTATGGTCTGATGAACACCTTCAGTGTTGCCGAGTTTTCTACACAAATGAGGAAAAGGGAGTGTTGCCGTTTTGTGTGCCTCATAATCGCTACTAACTGGCAACTGCCTACCCGAGTTGTCAAACGGCATTGAACCCAGAATGTGCATCTCCATTCATTGTCCAGTGCCTGGGTGTCTTCAACATTAAATCTTCGTAACTGATTGATAAGGGGTACTTAGATTTTAGATTGTTCATATTGAATCTCTTCTGTATTTCTTCACACATTTTGATTGGAAATACTCGTTAATCATTTCTAAGTTTCTTTTCTCCTTTTTTTTTTTTTCTTAGGTAAATAGTGTACAGTTGTGGAATTGTGCTTCAGGACAGATTCCGGGTCCCATTTTTGCACATCTGGCACCACTTCGATGTAAACACTGCATGAATAGTATTTTTATGAACGAGGCAAAAACCCTAGGTTGTTTGTAACATAGAGCGTAATTGGTAAAATAGAAATATCCAATAAGAAACGAAGTAAACCATTTGATATTTCATTTTCTTCAAATAAGTGGATGCAAAACATGCAGTATTCATTATCGTTGGCTTTGTAGTGGTATATTTTTCAAATGCAACTTGTTTATCGAAATAGCAACATCTATGGAGGTAAGGCGGCATTTCCCCCTTATTTCAAAACAAGTGACAATGATATTTGCATATTGCTTTAATTTAGAATACTCCAAACATCTACGTATGGCAGCTAAATCAAATTGAAATCTGCAAATTCGCTGAAAACTTGGCAAGTGCTTCATCTACTAGCAATTAATCGAACTAATGAAGTGAGACTCATCGCCGGAAGCAAACACTGTTTCAATAAACATGAAGCCTGCAACGTTTTATTCCCATTATAAAACATTACCAGAACGGAAACCGCAGTAGAGAAAATAAAGATACTTTATCACTTCCGGTGTGCATTTTTGTATGTGTGTGTGTACATGCGTGTGTGTGTGTGCATTCATGTGTGTGTGAGCCTGCGTACGCGTGTTGTGTGTGCGTGTGTACACAAGTATATACTTGATGAGTTACAAAAACATATGTATGATTCGTTTCGTTCATCACAAATGCAGGTTACCTTGTGCTAAATTCTGATGTTGGTTTTCGGTCTCAACATTCCATGAGCTGTGGCCTTTCTATGAAGAGACGCATCCAAACTCCAACAGCTGAGCAAGTAAATGCACATTTACCGGCTTCAACTCGAGGTGAAGTTAGGTGGTTTAAAGGAAGGGAAATAATCTTACTTGCAATAAAGATGTTTGATATCTGATATGTTAAATGTTTTCACACTGATTCTTAGGGAGTGGGTATATTTCGTCTCTACTTTTGTCTGTTATACTTGTAATTTCCATTCTCTCGTATTGTTGATTAATGTATTTTCACTGTATGTGTCGGTTTAATTAAATATGCACCATCTATGGAGGTGGAGCGGTGTTTTAGCACCAGAAATGATCGTAGCTGCACACTTCTTTACACTTATATACGCAGCTGAATGAAATAGACTCTGCAAATTCGCCGAGAGCTTTGGAACTACTTAAAATTTAACTATCCAGAAGCAGCTAATTGAGCAAATAAAATGATTTAATTATCTCTGTCAGATCCAAACGCTGATTCAGAAAACAAAAAAACAAAAAACGGTACGTTGTATTCTCCATTATAGAACATCAACTGAACGCACAATCTCAGTTGGAATACAGTGAGTATAAAAGGGTTTATCATTGTGAGCATGTGTGCGTGTTGAGAAATTAAAGATGACCATTTTCAATGCGCCTGTGTCATTTCTGCTTGACTACCAGTATACTTAATTTAGAATCATAATTTTATATTGCAAACATTTTGAACCACGTTCAGCGAAAAATAGCAATATGTATTTGATTACTATGAAAAACTTTCTTGCCTTGTATGAACTGACTAATTGGTAGAGAGTTTTTTGAAGACAATTAGTTGCCTTTTTACTCTTAAAGAACAACAGTAAAATGTTGATCAGGAAGGCAAGCATTGGTGGAAATCATACTGACAGGAACAATTCATTTTTATTAAAACGTCCCCCGTTATTTTTTACAACTCCCAGTCTATCCGGGACAGAGGCGACATGCTTATATACTAGTTCCGGTTTCTATGCAATATTTCCCATTGCATGTAATAAACTGTCGTGCCCTCGACGTGTGTATTAGGCAGTTGTCCTGCATGAATATGATGGTTTCTGGGAAATATTTATGTAATGACAAGGAAAACTTCTAACAACCTGATATATATATATATATATATATATATATATATATTTATATATATATATATTTCTCCGAATTGAATCTCTCCTCTATTTCGGCGAGTTCGCCAATGCCAACCAGGAACATCCACCCCTACATATTAAGAGGCCACTTCACGCAATTTCGTAGATATTTCGTTTATCATGCCTGGAAAATATAAAATGAGTGATTATCTGAACATAATATATATTGATGCATATACAGTAATCTACATAGATCTTTCCCATATATCATAATACAATAAAGAGGCTGAAGAGATGAAAAAAGTCACATTTACACACCTGTTATCTCTCCTCCAGCAATGAAGCTTCCCGTGCGCGGTGGAACAAAAGTTTTTTTTTTCATCGCTCCAGATTACCCTTCCCCTGTAATCCAGACCATTCTTTACATGCTGTTGGACGGATTGGAACCTCCACCATCTCCCTGATCCTAATCTTCGGTGGTCTTTCGTGAAGCACCGGAAAGAGGGCAAGACTGTCCACTTGAGGATGTCATACTCAACATTTTCCCCATATATATCATTTTAGGTCCAATATTTTGGTTACAATAGTACTTTTCAGCGAATCATGAAATTTTACAACTGTAAAATATTTTGTCGCACAAACATCTGTGTACTTTGTCCTTTTCATGTGCAACTTATGGGCAATACCTGAGTCAGGGAACATTTCCTTGCAAAGATCCACCAGATGGCAGCGATGAAAAATAGCAAATTGTGCTTAGCAATGAAACATCAAAATTTGTGCCAAGTGGATCTTTTTAACAATGGGTTCTCCACTGCCCATGTCTTGCCCGTTGGACTCATTCTCTCTGGTACTGGCGGCGTGAACCTGGATTTCTTGATGAATAATGACAGAAAATGGTACAAAATAAATAATAATACATGAATAACTAAATAACCAAATTAATAAAATAGTGAAATCAAATAGTCAACCAATAACAGTTACAAAAATGATAATAAAGACATAAATATATGAATAAAATATGCTACTTATATATCTTTAAAAAAATTATATATATATATATATATATATATATATATATAGATTACATCGGAAATCTTAACGTGTCTTTCGTTGTCAAATCAACAGGAAAGATCTGAAATTTATTGCAGAAAGATTTTTCTTGTTCTCCATTTTCTTGGTTCGCCTTTGACAACCAAGGTTTGAATTCTTCCTTTTGTAACCATCTCCGAGCTTTCGCTTACTAACCAAAGTAATCTGGAAATAAACGAGAATAGTCTTAGCGTCGCATTTTCTGTGCGGTAGTATTCAAGTTTTCTATTCGTTTTAAGCTATGACTTCTTCATTTTGTTGAATAGGCAAATGCTCACGTATTCACATAGTACAATGTAAGTACTTGTTAACAATTACCAGATCTTCAGGAAACGATGACGGGGAAATATCTTAAATGTATATTTGGACTTTTACGATAACTTGAGAGGTGTGTGCTGCATGAAAACATCTCACTATATGAGGATATCCATTAGTTTTTCACTGCCAAAATGAGACAACTTGTTAATTCATTTTCATCTTTTATTTTATTTTTTTTTTTTATTCTATTATTCCTTAATATCCGAAAGGCTAATATGAAATATGTTGCTTTTAACATTCATCATATTTGATAGGATAAGAAGCCAATTTGATACGTAAAATTGTATTCTACACCAGTGAATACGTCATCACCAACTATAAAACTTTCTATCAGCCATAGTTGTCAACAGAATACGTTAGCTTGTGTATGCAATCTCTCACCTCACGCATAAAAATAAAATTTGATATGAAATTATTGAATTTGAGTACGTTTCATATACTTAGCATAGAGGAAGAAAAATCTTAGCGCAGTGCCATGTCACTATTTTCCTCGAAATGTCGCAAAATTCTACGAAACGGCAACGGTGGCCATCTTTACCATCACTAGCATTTGTGGAGGGAAGATAGGATACCAGTAGTCAAGATCCCTATTCCCCAGGTACAGAGAGGGGACTGTCTAACACCCTGACACGGTCATAGACTGGGGTGCTTTTGGATACCACGGTATTGAAAAGCTAGTGGACTTACCAAAAAACGTTACAGTCAAGGAGAAACAAAGAGCTCTTGGTAGACCATCATGAGGAGTGCTTCGACATCTGTCACAGCAAAATGTACCAACAGGACTGCTCACACAGCAACATTGGTAACCGGTTGGCTAGATTTTGAGGGAACTGGATATATGAAGGATTAGCCATGCAACAGCCCTGACCTTTGTGGGCTAAATTCCTCCATCTATCCTGCAAAACCAGCGCCCTCTCTGTTCCCCGTCGCATCAGGTCTTACTTGAAGAATAAGTATTAAAGGATCCACCAAATACTAAAAGTTAGCGAGTATCCAATATGAAGTCTAGTCTTATTGTTATATGCGCGAATATTTGACGTGGGTAGAAAATGATGCGCGCCATTTCGGATGGCACTGTACATATCTTGGCTGTGAAGTTCGTGATTCTGGACTGTCAGGCCAGGAAGTCAGTAGACAGATTGGCCTGGCAAAAGAAGTCATGAACTCAGTCAACAACAGTACTTGGAGGTGCCGGTACTTGTTTAGAAGGACCAAGCTACGTGCCTACAAGGCCCTGATACTACCAGTTTTGGTTTATGGAAGTGAAACCTTCCACCTTCGAGTCGCGCCTTGATGTCTGTTGTATCAGGTTCATTCGCTGGCCCCTCGTGGCGTGAATGAAGGGTGGATACGGTTGTAGGCCCCAATCGGCGTTACCTCCATTGACTGACTGATTGACTAAGCCAGGGTAAATTTTCCTAACTAATATGTGGCTTTCACTGCTTTTCCTTTTGGCTTTATTTTTTAACCATTGTTCACAGCGGCCGTGACCACATATTAGCAGATCAACACGAGAAGCAAAACAGCAACCATCACACAAAACGAAAACACAGCAAATTTCGGGTAGCACAAGTACAGAATGACCGCGTAGCCTTTTGGTGCGTAACGTTTTTGTTTGGTTATATGGACAGCATTCGGATACTGAGGTCGAGCATTCCGAACAATCGTGTTCGAATACTGGATTATTCGAATTGAGGAGCATTTGAATGTAGAGGTTTGTTATTATTATCGTTAATATTGATAACGTTAATGATAATGTATATTTATTATAATTGCTATAATTATTATAATAATTAATTATTATAATTTTACTATCATCATTATTATAACTATTATTGTGGTCTTGATCATTCCTATTATAATTATTATAATTATTATTATTTGTATGATTATTATCATTTATATTATTATTGTCTTTTCTATTGTCATTATCACTATTACTATCATCATCACTATTTCCATTATTATCATTATCATTCGTATCATTGTAATCAATTATCATAAATATCGTTATCATCAACATCATTATAATTATTGTTATTGTTGTTGCTACCTATGTATTTTTTTTATTGCATTCTTTATCTCTATGTATAGAGAGAGATAGAGAATGACAAAAAAGTGCTGAAAACTGATTCTCCCTTTATTGCAACAATCCGTGATCATGTTAGGTTTCGCCATGCATGCATTCTCATTACCATGCAAGGTGATGATGTTGATCACTATTTTGTAACTGGAACGTTAAACAGCTTTTAACTTACTCGAATCCTAGTATTGCAGGTCCGTTTAAGGTCCATTTAACAACACACTAATCGCCATACTGGACTCTGTTCCTATGGTGTATGCCGAGTCTGTTTCTGTTTATGTATTAATGGGTGAGTGGAAGCTATATCTATCGCACTCGCTTCACTGACATAACAATCCCGTGTGTTGTGATGCCCATTACTGAGAATTGTTCGAGAGAATGATGCTCAAAATATGAGTATTTGCCAGTATTTATTTGTTTTCAGGAAAATTTATGTATGT
>NC_061853.1:19176371-19178871 GCF_019202785.1 Penaeus chinensis | reverse complement strand
GCATACATAAAGACATACATATATGTGTACACACACACACACACACACACACACACACACACACACACACACACAAACACACACACACACACACATATATATATATATATCTATGTGTGTCTGTGTATGTGTGTGTGTGTGTGTGTGTGTGTGTGTGTGTGTGTGTGTACATACATACATACATACATACATACATACATATATGTATATATATATATATATATATATATATATATATATATATATATGTGTGTGTGTGTGTGTGTGTGTGTGTGTGTGTATGTGTGTGTGTGTGTGTGTTTGTATATTTATATACACATCTGCATATGCACATATATTTATATTCATACCTTTAGCAACGGACATGGGGTATACAGTCTGAAAAGAAAATCCAGCAGAATTCTCTGAGGAATTTGTTGATTAATGTAATAAATATATATCCAACCTTTGCTTCTTATCAATGATCTGCTTCATCTTCTATTATTGAAGAAATATTTGAGTTATTTCAGATCATCAGTTTGTCACCTGTCTCACTTGGCACAAGTTATGCTCCCTCAGGAAACTGGCCAGAATTTCGCCGCAGCTGATAACTGAGGCTTCGGCAGTGTCTGGTGCAAGGCCCTACTTATGGTGTCCACAGTCCTCTTTGCAACTAATTTGCAACTTTCTCTTCCTACGCTTTATAGCTGTCATTGTTACAAGTGCAACATCTGTCCTCTGTTCTCCATGAGGAGTGGTGTTCTTCGAGGTTCCGAAATTCCTTTAACTAAATGTTTCGGACTTTTATCCATTCATGTACCTATGGATCACCTGTAGATGTACAAAGACACTACTCCTCTCAGTATTTTATTCGAAAACAATGACAATTTATCTATTTGAATTGTCCCGGAAGCATTATTTCTTCGAAATAATTAACTCTGCAGTCTAGAAGTTGGGACTCACGATCAGGGAATCAGTCATTATATATAAGGAATATTGCTCCGATATCAGGAGGAGTTCTTCGAGTAGTTTGACAAAGGCGAGCAGAAGCCGATCACCTCAATAATCTTGCTGTCACATCCACACCCGACTTCCCAGCTCTAAGGCAGAAGGGGGCCTCTCTCTCCCTCATTACCCACCCCCACTCTGCCTGTCTCTCTCTCTCTCTCTCTCTGTATGTTTATATCTCTCTCTGTCTGGTACTATCTCTGCCTGTCTGTTTGTCTTTGTCTCTCTCTCTCTCTCTCTCTCTCTCTCTCTCTCTCTCTCTCTCTCTATATATATATATATATATATATATATGTATATATATATATTTATTTATTTATATATATACACATATGCGTACATACATATATACATATATATGTGTATATGTATATATATATATATATTTATATACACACACACACATATATATGCGTGTGTATACACATACACACACATACACGATGCCCACTTCCACTTATTCTAGGAGGCTGAAATTTCACATACACAATGATACACATCTCTGTAGGCCATGTGTTGATTTCCAGTCCTTAACTCATAACATGTTTCTGTTACAGTGGGAAGTCCACAAGTTGCATTTGAAGCAATGTACTGACTTCAGATATCAGTGTCTCATCATTTTGGAAACGTTTCCCCTTCAAATATGACTTCATGAACGGAAAGAGGTGAAAATCAGTGCAAGGTCAGGAAAATAAGGAGGATGAGGAAAGATATCGTAGCCACATCACCGCGCTTCCATCTAGGCAATGTGGGAGTTGTGAACAGGGGAGGTGGGCTCCTTAGGGCAACCCACGCCTCTTGGTTTTGATAGCCTCTCTCTTTCTCGCTCTCTCTCTCTCACACACACACATACACATACACATACACATACACACACACACACACACACATACACATACACACACACACACACACACACACACACACACACACACACACACACATACACATACACATACACATACACATACACACGCACACACACACACACACACACACATACACACACACGCGCGATTAACAAGTCGGTGATTTAAACGTTTTAATCCACTAAGAATTGAAAGAACTTTAGTTCGAAACATATTTTGAGGAGTGAATAAAAATTATCATAAAGGAATTGGTCACAGACTGATAGAGAATATAAATTAAATGAATACCGATAGCATGAAAATAGATTTTCTTTAGCAGACTCTCAAAATGTAAGATCAGATCAATAAGCACACACACGCACGCACACACCGTTGTTGGGCGATGCAAGCCCTCACGAGTTGGACGACGAGTAATAGAGAGGCGGCCGGAGAGGGAGAGAGAGAGGGAGAGGGAGAGGAAGAGAGAGAGGGAGAGGGAGTGGGAGAGGGCGAGGGAGACAGAGAGGGAGAGGGAGAGGGAGAGAGAGAGGGCGAGGGAGAGGGAGAGGGCGAGGGAGAGGGAGAGGGAGAGGGAGTGGGAGAGGGCGAGGGAGAGAGAGAGGGAGAGGGAGAGGGAGAGAGAGAGGGAAAGGGAGAGGGAGAGG
>NC_061853.1:19168871-19171371 GCF_019202785.1 Penaeus chinensis | reverse complement strand
TTCATGAAGCAATGAATGGAAAATAAAACTCGACTGACATCAGTTTACACTGAAAACCTTCGAATTTTCTCAGCTTCATCAGGAGTGGTAATGTAAACACGAGGACCCATTCAGTCTCACTGGCGGCATTAATCTCTCTCAGAAAATAAGAGATTGTATTCCACCCGACCATCACTTGTGGACAGAAATCCCCACTGATGATAGACTATTGGATTCCCTGCCTTTTTCCGAGTCCTGAAGTTGGAGAAATACAAGCTCTACATTTTCTTGAACCTGCTTCGCTTTACAGTATTTGACGAAAGACAAGAGCCATTACATCACAAGACCATTCCGAATCTGGAAGCCACATCCATTTCCTAATTGTGTCAAATTAAGTTTTCTTCCTGAATTGTTATTACAGACATATCACTCCATTCATGTTAAAACGCAAGTACATTATAACTTGAAATGATCAGTGAAAAAAAAAAAAAAAAAAACGCCAGTTATAAAAATGAAATAAAAGCACCGATTGCGGCAATGGAAATGCCAGGCAAATTTACGTAAATCAAGTAAAGCCTCATTTTTCGCACCAAGAAACGAAATTTCATGGAGCAGAATATCTTACCAAATAGCCTGGTGCCACTATTGGTGATTCATGGTTAGATATATTGGACGTTGCTTGATTTGGTACGTTTTATATAGCTTTGTAATACATCTACGCTAATGCGTAAAATGGTACTACGGAATTACTATGTCTTATATTTGCCGTAACTCATATAGTCACATATTTATTAGCCAATGTACGTACGAATATCTTTCCTGGATGTACTTCGCAGTCACTGTAATCATCATTGTCTTTTTGTCTGCAGATGCAACTCCCCCGCCAGAGCCCAAGCGCATCTGAGGGACAGGGAGCCTTATGGAGTTTTATTACCCAGGCAAGCACAGTTCCTCGCATCTGCTTGCTAGCCTTCACAGCGAATTGTTCTTGATCGCCGGCATCCCTCTTCCCTCCCTCCTTTTGGTATTTATTTGATCGTTTCCCTCTCCTTTTTTCATAAAGTTCCTCCCCTTCCCCCTTCCTCTTTCTCTCCCTCCCTCTGCCCTTATTCGTCCCTCCCTCCCTCCCCTTTCCCTCGCTCCCTCCCGATCTTCTCTTCCACACTCCCCTTCCCTCCCTTCCTCCCCTCCTTCCACATGCACTCAACTCCCTCCCTCCCCCTCTCCCTTCCCTCCCTCCCTCCCCCTCACTTCTACATACCCTCTCCTCCCTCCCCCTTCTACATACCATTTCCTCCCCCCCCCCCCCCATCCCCCATTGATAACCTGCAACGCCGCTGAGCCTCTGTGTAGCTTTGGGCGGCCGCCGGAGAGCCAGCTGCGAGGGAACGAACGGCTTGTACATACATACGTACACACACACACACACACATGAAGACACACACACACACACACACACACACACACACACACACATGAAGACACACACACACACACACACACATGAAGACACACACACACACACACACACACATGAAGACACACACACACACACACACACATGAAGACACACACACACACACACACACACATGAAGACACACACACACACACACACACATGAAGACACACACACACACACACTCACACACACACACACACACACACACACACACTCACACACACACACACACACACAGACACACACACACACACACATACACACACACACACACACACACACATACACACACACACACACACACACACACACACACACTCACTCACACACACAAACATGTGTATATTCATATACATACATACATACATATGTATATATACACAAATATATGTGTATCCATGTATGTATGTATGTATGCATGTATGCATGTATGTATGTGCGTATATATGTATGTACGTATGTATGTATGCGTCTTTCTACTCATCTATCTATCTATCTATCTATCTATCTATCTATCTATCTATCTATATATCTATCTATCTATTTATCTATTAATCTATCTATCTACCTCTGTGGTATGTGCTCGAGTTACTGAAATCCCTAGGTAAGGCACTGATTTTGACAGAATAAAAGTAATGATATCACATTTATCTGACTGACAGACGAATGATAATATGTAGAAAAGCCATGAATTTGTGATGCGATGCTAATTAAGGTGAAATATCATATAATTTTAGTGTTTTTTTTATGTAATGCGCATTATGTAACATTCTCTAAACAGTAATAATGATGCATAAATCCATGTATGTTTGTATGGACGGTACATATGTGTATATGTATGTACGTATGTGTGCATGGATGTGTGTAGAATGTGTATCTATGTATGTTTGCAAGTATATACGGAGTGTGTATCTTTATGTCCAAGATAAGTTGGTATCTTTGTGTCTGACTGTATATCTACCTCTCCGAATGTGCGTATATAAGGACGTGAAGTCAATTAGAAAATAAACACAGGAGATTTGCTCAAGTAAAACCCCGTACCTTTCGTCAAGCATGCTAT
>NC_061853.1:19141371-19158871 GCF_019202785.1 Penaeus chinensis | reverse complement strand
TGCCCATGGCTTGCCCAAACATTCTAAATGAGTTTGAGATCTGACGATTTGGGTGGATGTGGCACAGCTTAAACTCTTCATGACACTTTTAGTGTGGATGGAGCTGTTATCCTGGCTCCGGATCGTCCAAAATTCCCATATAGGCTTTCCCCGTAAATCTCCCGGGCCCGACACATGTCTAGGGTGTTTCAATAAATCCGACTTTTTCAGAATCATTCAGCAAGTTGCTAAACAGGCGCCTACTATGCTTAAATGACGACATGCAAAATATTAGACAAATCAAAAAATATTTACTATTCGCAATTTTTTATTAAAGTATAATACCATTTCCGGCGCTGGGATGAGGTGCGGCGGGCTCAGCATGACCCGCATGACCCACGGAAGGGCATTTCGGTTCATCCGACATTATGGCAGAATCAAACATAGGGTAACTTAGGTCATTGCGAATGATTCCTGGGGACTTCCGTAAAGATTCCCATTCACTATGCATTTCCATATAAACTTGTGCTACCTTAATAATGCACATTACTCGCTCGCCTACATTGTGGTGACGATCTCGTGAGTGGCAATATGGCACTTCGACGTGGTGGTTTGCGCAGCTCCGATACACATATACTGAAAGAGTTTGGTACCATTGATGTTTTGCCACCTAGACCACTGACGAAGAGTGACATTCTTGCTCGATACTGTGCCTTAAAAGGACATGGTAACCAGACACTAAAAGGTTGCTCAAAAGATAGCTTGCCATGCAATAATTGCCATATAAACTTGTGCTACCTTAATAATGCACATTACTCGCTCGCCTATATTGTGGTGACGATCTCGTCAGTGGCAATATGGCACTTCGACGTGGTGGTTTGCGCAGCGCCGATACACATATACTGAAAGAGTTTGGTACCATTGATGTTTTGCCACCTAGACCACTGACGAAGAGTGACATTCTTGCTCGATACTGTGCCTTAAAAGGACATGGTAACCAGACACTAAAAGGTTGCTCAAAAGATAGCTTGCCATGCAATAATTGCCATATAAACTTGTGCTACCTTAATAATGCACATTACTCGCTCGCCTATATTGTGGTGACGATCTCGTGAGTGGCAATATGGCACTTCGACGTGGTGGTTTGCGCAGCGCCGATACACATATACTGAAAGAGTTTGGTACCATTGATGTTTTGCCACCTAGACCACTGACGAAGAGTGACATTCTTGCTTGATACTGTGCCTGAAAAGGACATGGTAACCAGACACTAAAAGGTTGCTCAAAAGATAGCTTGCCATGCAATAATTTGATTATTACGGAATCTCAGATTAAATAAGTTGCAGGCGGAAATTGCTGTGCTGTATAGCAAATTCGGCATTAAGACAGTATCACCTTGGTATATGAAAGAAAAAATAAAGAAAGAGTACTACGACTCCATCAGAAATGTAACACTGAAGACAAAATTCTCGAAAACTGTGATTGTGTCATTCAAGGCAAAAAAACAATCCCGATAAATCCTCAAGGAAGATATAGATTGGTATGATGCAAAAGTACAAGGAAGCAATGGATCACTCGGAAGTGTTGATTATCAGGCGCAAAAGACGGGAATTTAACAGACTGAAATGGAAGCAGACCAACAATGCAGAAGTCCCATTTATATGCAACAGTGAAGATATTGCAGAAATGTCTTTTGCCAGTTGGTGTCAGGTGGCTGGTTTTTTTTTTTCCCTCCTTCACATCTGCCTGACCATTGACACCATATTGACCAAGCTGGAAGGAGTTTGTGATGGTGATTTGCCCAATAAATCCAAGATTGGAATAAATAACACCATAAAGTGTCTGAAAGCACTGAAAAAACAATCCAGGGACAATCAGAAGTATTTTTGATTTTGCAAAAGTTCATTTCATGTGCTGGCGTTCTGCTGTGTAGAGCAATGGAATGACTCTTTTCAGAACTGCTATTGAAACTTCAAAGAGGTATGCCAGGATTGGCTGTGAACTTGGCTGTCCTAGCAACTAGTTCTCGTCCATCAACAGTGTAGTGTACCCTGAGGTCCACCTGGCTTATGATTTATAAATATTCGAACATATCTACTTGTACGACGTATGGCTAGGGGGAGAGCTCGTGGCTATGCCCAGATGGTGCTCTTAGGGCCCGTGTTTAAGGATATTACCATATGGCACGAGTTTAAGGCGAAAATAAGGACCAAGTTTCGGGGGTCATGCACACCAGAACGCTTCTTCGATATGCTTGCTCAGTCCCGGATGACACCTGGACAATCGCCTCTGGATTATTATCAAGCAATTGAGATGGCAGTTATGCAAGGAGCTCGTGACTACCCTTATGAGATTGGAGATGTGGATGGCCTGCTCCGAAGGACTTTCACAGCAGGTCTACCAACTTGGCTTCGACGGCAACTCTTGCTACTGGACTTCACATCAACATGCCGTATGGCAGAGAAGTGTCAGGCCATATGGGATGCAACAGTTGGGGTAAAGGCCGTCCTGCCGAATTTTAATGGTACTCCACGTAGGGATCAGGTCGCCAAGCAGCAGCATAATCGGCCACTTCCCTATGAAATGCCCATGCCCCTGGGTTACCCACCAATAGCTGAGCCACTAACAGAAGGTGCCACGCCCGTACTAGAGTGTTATAGTGATGGGCCATTCCAAGCAGCAGCTATACAAGGCACCCGAGGATCGTTGTCACCAGAACCACAGCCGCATCAATGGACCCCTCCTAAGCAGCGTGTTCACTGGTCTCCTAAACTTCAGGGCAATCGACAGTACTCTCATCAGACAACGTCGCCCCGTCGTAACAGCAGTCATCGGCGCTCATGGTGTGAATATCATCGTCTCGAGGGGCATGACACGTCGGAGTGCCGTGCCAACAAGCGTGTGTGTTATGGATGTGGAGAGCCTGGTCACTTCTTAGCTTCCTGTCCCTTTCGCACCAGCCGTCCAGGGCAAAACTCCCATCCCTCAGGCGGCAGTTCCAGTCCAAGGGAGGTCACCAACCAAGAAAGCTATGCCAACACTGAAGGGACGACCGCAGGTCATCTTGCCAGTTAACGGTAAGAATATGACCTGTTTTATAGATACTGGCTCGGAGGTGACAGTACTGAAGGAGAAAGCAGCCATACTCCTACCTGGCATCCGCATGCTACGTAGTTCTCGGACACTTAAAGGAGTTGCTGGGATGTCCAAATCTGTCGATACTGAAGCTGATCTGAAGATCACCATCCACTCTGGTCTGGACCTTGTACACAGGGTTTGTATCACCTCTGGCATTCACTTTCCAGGGGACATGCTCGTTGGGATGGATATGTGTATCTCGCCAAGCTCTGGTGACAGTTACTTGGAGTTAGATGGTCACCGTCATGAAGTTAGGTTCGTGGGTGAGGAGTCTTCGCACTGTTGTGAGGTTCCTGCGTGTCATGAGTCCAAGGGAGAGCTTCCGGAGCCCTTCATTCCCTTGCAACCTCGCTATGTCTCGCCCGTGCATGTGACTGAAACCACAACAATTGGACCCAGAACTGGTAGATTTGTTGCTGCTTCCCTTTCACGTAGGGTTCCTAATGAAACTCATGTTGCTGTTATTGAAGGTAATATGTCTCGTTTGCTCATTCCACGCACCCTTATCACTGTTCAAGAACGAAAGTCAAGCATTTGGGTAGTAAATACAGACCCGAAACCCCGGAAAGTGAGTCCTGGTACTATTGTGGGTTATGCAGAACTCATAGACCCAAGGAGTGTTGTCAAGGAAACCACTGATAACCAAGCCCCCAAGTTCCTTCACTCACCACATGACGATGTGTCTGATGGAAATTTTGGCCCTCTGGAAGTAACTAATGCTGAAGCTCTTGATTCTGGTTACCAAAGTAATGCACTGAGTGAATCAACTGAAGAGCATGGGTTCATTGAGGTCGGATTTGAAAGTTTTGATGCATGCCTTGACTTTGGTTATGAGCCTGATGAGTTTTTTGTATTTCCTGAGACACCTGCTATTGATGAACTTTGTCAAGTTTGCAGTGAACCCCAGCAGGGTGTCACCAGTGCCACACCGCCACCAAACACAGATGGCATCTTTTTGCCAGAGGAACAGCTAAGACTTAGTCACCTAACATGCGAACAGAAGTCTCGACTAACAGGTGTCTTGAGGAGGTTTCCCAGACTATTCACAGGGGACAAACACTCAGTAGGAACTGTCCCTGGTATCGGACATCGAATCCACACTGATACGAATGTCCCTGTCTCTGTACGCCAGTGGAGACTACCACAGAGCACGAAGGAAATAATCAAGCAGGAGTGTAAGGCAATGATACAACAAGGTGTGATAGAACCTTCTACGAGCCCATGGTTATCACCAGTTGTTCTTGTCAAAAAGAAGGATGGCTCGGTACGTTTTTGTGTGGACTATCGAGGCCTTAACAAGGTAACTACACCTGACAGCTATCCGCTTCCTAGGATAGATGAGCTCATGGACTCTCCATCTGGGAAGACATGGTTCACTGTTCTCGATAGCCGTGCTGCATATTGGGCCATTTCTGTTCACCCTGAGGACCGCCCAAAGACAGCTTTTACGGATGGAAATCGCCTGTATCAGTTCCGACGTCTTCCATTCGGACTGTCAACAGCACCAACAACATTTCAGAGGACCATGAATGTTGTTCTCTCATCTGTTCTTGGGCGACACACTCTTGCCTACCTAGATGACGTTGTGGTTGCATCTACGTCCTTTGATGCTCACCTGAAACATCTACAAGAGACTTTAGGACTCCTTGAAAATGCAGGCATGAAACTTAACCTCCTTAAGTGTGAATTTGCTCGACAGGAAGTGAAACTACTCGGTTTTATTGTTGGGAAGGATGGTGTCCGGCCAAACCCTGACAAGGTGCTAGCAATTGCAGCCATGAAGTGACCCAGATCAGCACGTGACATCCGCAGGTTTCTTGGTGCATGTGGATTTTTCAGGCGGCACATTCCACAATTTGCCACTATTGCTAAACCGCTGACCCAACTGACCAAGAAGAATGTAAGATTCAAATGGGGAGACGCAGCTCAACAGGCTTTTGACACGCTAAAGAAGGCCTTGGTTACAGCACCTGTCCTGCGTCTTCCAGATTTTGACCGACAATTCGAGGTCCACACTGATGCTAGTGGTCAGGCTCTAGGTGCTGTTCTTCTCCAAAGGGACGAAGGTGGGAAACCACATGCTGTTGCATATTGGTCACGGATACTAAAGGATGCAGAATCTCGTTACCCCATCATTGATTTGGAGGCCCTTGCAGTTGTAGAGGCCATTAGAATATTTGACCCCTACATTTATGGTAGACGTTTCGCTGTCTGGACGGACCATAGCCCACTAACATACGTCTTTTCAAGAAAGACCAAGAGTAAGAGGCTAAGTAGGTTTGCCCATGAGTTATCTGACTATGATTTTGCACTACATTATAAGCAAGGAACAAGTAATTATGTCCCTGACCTTCTGTCCAGACCCCCAGGAGAACCTACCCCATCTCCTGATTATGCTTGTCCTGTAGAAGACTCTGATGCTATGCCTGGACCTAATTCTGATGCCCCACTACTGGAAATAACCCCTTCAGTGCAGAATCAGGAGGTGCAAGGACAGCAACCATGTCAGATGCTCAACCTTACGTCCTTAGCCTCTCGGCAGATGAGAGATGAACAGCTACATGATCCTGTCTGTGCGGATCTGATAGCCTGGCTCGAGAGACGTCAGTCATTGCCTAATATTCGTCCACCTGCAGCTATAAGCAACTTTGAAACACACGATGGAGTATTATACCACCTTCGTCATTTTCCAGACCGTGTTGTTAAACAGATTTATGTGCCACACCATCTATGCCACCAGGCATTACACATGGCTCACCAGCCTCCAACGGCAGCCCATCCAGGGGCACTGCGCACTTATCAAAATTTACGGAATAACTGGTTCTTCCCGAACATGCTTCATTTGGCACGAACGTATGTTGCTGGATGTGAAACGTGTCAGCGTCGGAAGGCTCCAGTGGTTAGAGCACCTATGCAAGGACATCCACCACCTCAAGCTCCCTTAGAAATGGTCTCCGCAGATTTAATGGACCTTCGCAGTTCTGCACAAGGATTTCGATACGTCTTGTCCATTATTGACCATCATACACGATATCTCCAGTTAATTCCTCTCAGGGATAAGTCTGCAAGTAGAGTTTTGAATATTTTGTTGACCACTTCATTACATTGTTTGGTCCTCCAGCCCAACTCCACACAGATAATGGCTTGGAGTTTTCTTCTGATGAGTGGCGTTCACTCTTAAAGGAGTTAGAGATGAAACATTCCTTTTCTGTTGCATACCACCCACAATCGAATGGTGTAGTTGAAAGGAGCAACAGGGTAGTGAAAGACGCTCTTGCAACTCTGGTACAACGGTCGCCTTCACAGTGGCCTACCCACCTGCCAGCCGTACGCTTTGCCCTGAACTCGGCCATCCATCGGTCAACCAGGGATCAACCTTTGTACCTACTGACCGGGAGAATGGCACTTTTTCCTCGCGGTCTGACAAATCTGCAGACTACTGATGAGGGGTTGATGATGAAGAGTCTTGCTGAGGCTCGCCGTATAGCAATAAAGGCGACCCTAGAAACTCGCGAAGCCAATAAGAGGTATTATGATATAAAGACGAGACCTCTACACTTAAGTGAAGGATCTTTAGTTTTACGCACAGTAGAAGGTAACACAAGAGCCCTAGATAGCCGGTGGAAGGGGCCATTTCGGGTTCTAAAGAAGGTTGGTTCTGTTGTCTATGATATATTGGAGCTGCAGCAACCTCATCGTACTATGCGTGTCCACGCAAGTCAGCTCAGGCCATTTGTTCCTGCGTCAGAGATAGACTTTGTAGAGGAGAGTGACCAGTTACCATATCCACCTATGAACTTTGATTTTGATGCTGCACCGGACTCGAGCGAAACACTTACAGACCGTGAGAATGGGGACGGTGATAGGGATGAATTTCCTGGTATCTACTCAGAACGTACTGATAGCTATTAGTATTGCTCCTGCTGTGTGGAAGGTGTGAGTACATGAGAAATTGTTTATGAATGTTTAAGTTCATGGTCGTGAAGGTGAGTGTACTCAGAAATTCTTAGATTGAATTTATATGAACGGTTGTACTATATTTCCCTTATATCATTTTATCTCTCGTTTTTGTATGCATCTTATCATGCTCTCATTTCTTACCACTTAACTCGTTTTAATCTTGTCCATTCGATTTATCCTTTTAACTTAAAAAAAAAAATCAACCTGTAAATCACTCAGACAGCACAAGTTAAAGTTTCGGCAGTTCTTTCATGCCTGTTTCACCCAGCTCAAAATATGTGAATGTATACTTATCTACTGATTTCTCCCACAGAACTATGTAATGGTACATCACTTTCAGACCTGATTCAGACTATCCTCAGACAATGATGTATGCCACGGATGTCTTGTGTCGCTCCGTCCAACTTCGCGACTCCCGCCCCTGGGAGGAACTGTAGTGTACCCTGAGGTCCACCTGGCTTATGATTTATAAATATTCGAACATATCTACTTGTACGGATGGATGTATACGAATACCGCCTTAAATAACGTCCGTTCTCTGTTAAGAATGACATTACATTTTCTTTTTATTTTAAGCATACACTATTTTATTTTCTGGTGTATAGTTTTTATTTTTCTCTCTTTTAATGTTTTTATATATTTTCCTAGATGTTTTGTAGAATGCTTTTTATTGCCACATTTTTCTGCATTACTTTTTAGTTCTCGATGCCACTTAATTTTATTTCTAAAAGATATACCCCCGAATTACGTATAGACCAATCAGGTTAACGGGCGTGTGGCCCCAGCCAATCAGAGCCGTTCTAGGTCGTGCCCCTTGCAGTGATTTTCAAGGGCGCGAGAGTTCACGCTCGCGCTCACGACTGGCTGGACACACGCTCTTGTTGACACCCCCCCCCCCCCCCGGATTTCGTTAAAATAATCAACAGCTAAGTATTTCCTCTGTATTTTGTGGTGGTGTTGGCGCAAGTACGAAAGAACAGCTAAAGAACATTTTCTTGTGGCACGAGTGAAATGTATATATCTTTTTGTAACTTCAGATTATTTAATAAATTGTTAACCAGTAATTAAGTATGATAATCCTATGCTGCAGTCCAGCCAGTCAGCTTTTTTAAACATACAGATACTAACCAACAAAGCATATCATTATATTTACAATGGAATAAGATATATTTGATGATAAGCGAAACGGAGCTGAAATCAAGCGGCCAGAGCTACCTTCCAATTTCAACGTAGATTGTATTAATAGCGCGTCGGGCATACACGACCAGACGACGACGCTACAAACAGAAATCTGTATAATGCAGATGGTACACTTCTTCCCTTGGCTGTTGATCACGATTACGTCGATGAAGTTGCAATGATCTTGAAAAGAGGAATTCGTGAAAAATGGCCATACACACCAGCCCTATTCAAAAATAAGGAGAAGCACAATTTCACTGCAGAAAAACTGTGTAATCTGAGTGTGAAAGATTTCATTTCCCAACATCTGACCACAGACATGATGTTTTCATACTTGGCCTATGATATGCATGAAATCGATATGTGGAAACCCAAAAGTTCATTAACACCTGGCCATAACCAAAACTGTGAATGACTGATTGGAGACATGAAAAAATGTGAAGACATAAACAGAATTGTTGTTGTAACAGAAACTAGAGAACGGCGCAGTCGGAGATATGGCAATGTAAAATGAAAATTCTATTGTATGCAATATATAATGTTCCAAATAAAATCATTACTAGAATCCTTTCCTTTTATAGCCTCTTGATAAATAGAGTATGTTACTTCAAATCATTTAAACGAAGAGAGAAGTCCGAGGGCCAAAGCATGCTCTCGGCGACCCAAGCCCGATTCGGTGGGAGAGAACACAAGTAAAGAGAAGTCAAGCCTACTAATTGAAAAATTAGTCTTATGGCAATTACAGAACTTTATATAATATTAATTTATAATAGAAATAATTTTGATAGAAAATATTGAAGAAAAGTATAATATTGAGGTATTTTAAAAATAAAATAGTTATACCGACAACAGAAAACGAGGCGTTATTTGGCGTTCGATGCGGTGTCTAAATCATAATTTTATTAAAACTTTCAATTGAAAATAGAGAATGCGAGATATTCTTTGATTTTAATAAAAAATACATTTCCAAACTCAGAAAATTCATAGGCGCCTATTTCTTAACTTGCCTCCGGGATTCGAGCAAATTTTAGAAAATCGACAATTATTGAAACACCCTTATGTCCACTCCCTGACACCGTTGCTGTTCATCCCCTCAAACTGCCCACCGATTTCTGAGTATGCGTGCTCTTGCCAGCAGAACAAAAGGGGTTTGCATCCTTTGTAGTTGTTATGGATAAAAAAAAAAATAATAATAATAAAAAAAATAATAATAATGAAAATAAATAATCCGGTAAGGGGATGTAGCAACTAACTACCGGCCACGCCCCCTTCACAAATCTAGTTTGTGAAGGGGGGTGTGCCACTATGTATCATTTTTTTTCCTCATCTGATCTTGATATTCGCGCACTTCAATGCAATCTTCTTATTTATCTTTCAATAGCACAATGGTTATTGATTTTGAATGACATTTACTCGATCATCTTCCGCCGTCGTGCATCTAGTGCGCCCACTTCTGGCCTTGGTGTCGTTTGGTGTCGCTGGAATCATGGTTGGTTTCGACATACCTAATCTTGATATTTCGTTTCTTGATAGTCCCTCAGAGTAAAACGTAATTATGGCGTTACAAATACTCTATAGGGTCTCCATTCCTAATATGATACGAGGCCCTAGCCATATCAACTCCGAAGGACAATTCGAACACACCATGAAGCTTCATCTGTTCCGAGCTTTGAAAACAACAAGTACCAACATTTCCGAAACAACTCCTAACGATCGTTTCGGTTTCATCTACTCCCGAGTAAAGATACTTTTTTGGCTAGTGTAAACACACGCACGCACACACACACACACATTTATAGACATGTATATATGCATATATATATATATATATATATATATATATATATATATATGGACACATACATATATGTACACACACACACACACACACACACACACACACACACATATACATATATATATATATATATATATATATATATATATATATATATATTCATATGTGAGCACACACACACACACACAGATATTTGTACATATTTGTTACCTTTATTGATGTCTGTTTATCTTCGTATCCACATGTTTGTCTACGTATAGGCCTATTTGTAATACCTTTCTTCTGTCTTGAAACCGCTACACACAATGCAGTTTGAAGATGACAATAGTTGGCCAAAGGGAAGAGAGACGTATTGTTTCGGAGATTCCAAACACGTCAAAAGGCATTCAATTTCTTGCCTTTCTCGTCTCTGCTGTGGCTCTTGGTTTCCTCTCCTCTCTTTATTAATTTTCTTTACTTCATTTTCTTTACAATGTTTGGGATGAACGCTGATGTTGGAATCATTACTGTTATTATTACTATTAGTGATTTCATACCTGATGATAATTATAATGGTACTGATATTAATAACAATAATAGTAATAATGATAATGATGATAATGATGATAATGATAATGATAATAATAATAATAAGAAATAATGATAATAACAATAATGAATAATAATAATAATAGTAATACTAATACTAATACTACTAATAATAATGAAGATCATAATAATAATAACAATAACAACAATAATATCAATAGCAATGATAATGATAATAATAAAATGATAATAATGATAACAATAATAAAATAATAGTAATGATAATAGTAATAATGGTGATAATAATAATAAAAATGATGATAGTCATTATGATAAGCATAATAACAATACTAATGCTAATATTGATAGATAATTATAGTAATAACAGTGATAATAATGATAATAATATGAAACATGATAATAGTAATAGTAGTGATAACAATAACAACGACAACAAAAACAATGATAATAATAATAATAACAACAGTAATGATAATATTAATAGTAATAATGATGATGATAATAATAATAATAATAATAACAATTATAATAATAATAATAATAATAATAATAATAATAATAATGGTAACGATGCTACTACTACTACTACTACTAGTAATGATAATAATAATGATAATAAAAAATAATAACAACAGTGATGCAATAATAATGATAATGCTAACATGAAGGATAATATTAAATATCATAGCAATAATATCGATAATAACAATAATCGTTATAATTACTGTTATTATCATTATTGTTGTTATCATAATCAATATCACAACCATCATTATCAGTGTTATTTGATGATCTATATTTTGTTTTATTCTATTTTAAAAGTATATTCACGTAAATCAATATCATTCCTCGTCTTCTAAAGGAATTATTGGAGTGGAAAACACCATATTGAGTAGGGAACAATTCGGCAGATATGTATGCAGACTGTCATTGGAGATGGGTGGAGGAAGGGAGGGAAGACGAGAGAGGGAGAGAATGAGAGAGAGAGAGAAAGAGAGAAAGAGAATGAGAGAGCGAATGAGAGAGAAAGAATGAGAGAGAAAGAACGAGAGAGGGAATGAGAGAGAGAGAACGAGAGAGAGAGAATGAGAGAGAGAAAATGAGAGAGAGAGAGAGAGAGAGAGAGAGAGAGAGAGAGAGAGAGAGAGAGAGAGAGAGAGAGAGAGAGAGAGAGAGAGAGAGAGAGAGATTTAAAGAGTTTGAGAAACAGATATATGAAGCAACCGCAAACCAAACATATCAGACAAAACGACATAAACGAGGATACGAAAAAAGGCAAAACAAACGCAAACGGCTAACTAAGAGTTTAGCAAAGCGCCAGACAGAACCTGAAGGCGCTGTGTTGTTTTGGCCATGGGAAGTTATAGAAAACGGGGTCGCCCAGGAGATAGGGGGGGGACTAACATGTGTCGATGGAGAGGCCTCACGGAAATTGCCTGCAGGAGTCTAGAGATGTCTGCTATTTCCAAGGAAATTAGCGGCGGCTCTCATGAATAAGTGCCGGTGCTGGAGAGGGAATGGGGATGAATAACCATCAAGAGGAGAGAGAGAAAATTGCCTCACTTGTGATGCAGATACAAGTTATATTTCATTTTTATATTTATATTTTTCAATTACAAGTGTACTTAGACGATTTAGAAAACGTAGCACACTGTAAGAGAGTGAAATTGAAATATCAGCAATAGCAAGAATCCTTGGACGTGATACGCTTCCAGACGATGAAAGGACTCAGACCAAGGGAAAAAAAAAAAGTGAGATGCGAACAAGTGAAATCTTCGAAATTGGTTTGATATAAGGGCGAGTGAAGGAAATAGGATATTGCAACAGATCTTCAACCAGAGCAAAAAGAGAGCACGTCCCTCGATGCGGAAAAGCAATATTGAATTTCGCAAGCATATACCTCTGACGACGTTTGCACCTCCTCTGGTTGTTCTTCGCATATGACTTCAGTTCTCGACCGGGTCCTTTATTTTTGTGTGGAAGGAAAGAAATCCTCACTGAAAAAAAAAAACTTTTTCTATTACACATCTACCTAGTGCGTTAAAATCACATAGAGGGAAGAGAAATCACAAAATAGTTAGTATCAGGGCTGGGATAAAAAGCTTTGTATGGTAATGGAGTCAGAGGCTGAACCCAGTGTCCTGGACCCTCCGCCTGGGCTTTGTGAAAATCCTATTCGTGGTTCCTTTTTCTCTTCCTCTTTTTTATCCGTCCCTGTCTCTTTGTCCAGTCATCCGTGGCCTTATTAACATAACAGACACAAAGGCACGAAGGGATAAGGCAAACAAAGACAAAGGGAGATCGGAGATGAAATAAACAAGAAGAGAAATACTGTGGCATGGATAGAAGAAGAGCAGAGAAGAAGAAGGAAGAGAAATGTAAGAAAAAGAGAAAAACAAAAAACAAAACAAAACAAATAAAACGTACACCACGAGTAAAAAAGAACAAACACAAACATAGAAAGATATAATAAACAAAAGAAAAATAAAGTAGAGAAAAGAAAAAAAAGAAATCAGACAGCGGACGCCATTCCACACCTTCGTCCGATCTTTCTGGTTGCCGTAGTTTAATGGCAACGGAACTGACCTGATTTGACACTGATTTGACACACATCGGGACAAATCTGGGAGGGTTGAGGCCGGGGGGGGGGGGGGGTTAAAGAAGGGGAGGAAGAGAAGGATAGAGAGGAGGGGGAAGGATAAGAAAGAAGAGGAAGAGGAGGACAAAGAGGAGGGGGGACGATAAAGAGGAAGAGGAGAAGGATAGATAGGATAGAGGGGAAAGGGAAGGATAAAGAAGAAGAAAAGGAGAAGTAAGAAGAGAAGGTGGAGGAAAGGGAGGGCGGCAAGGGAGAGGAGGTGAAGGAGCAAGAGGAAGAGAGGGAGGAAGAACAGGAGGAGGAGGAGGAGGAGGAGGAGGAGGAGGAGGAGGAGGAGGAGGAGGAGGAGGAGGAGGAGGAGGAGGAGGAGGAGGAGGAGGAGGCGGAGGAGGAGGCGGAGGACGCGAAGGAGGAGGCGGAGGAGGCGGAGGAGGAGGAGGAGAAGGCGGAGGAGGAGGAGGAGGAAGAAGAGGGGTAGGAGGAGAAGGGAGGAAGGAAGGAAGGAAGGAAGGGAAGAAGGAAAGACTGTAAAAAGAGGCAGGGAAGGAGAGTAGTGTAGTATAAAAAAGAGGGAGGGGAAGAGAATGATAAAAGGAGACGTGGGATAAAGGGAAAGGACACAAGACGAGTGGAGGGATAATGGGAGAGGAAGGGGAAGGAGGAGGATGAAAGGGAAAATACGATATTGGGAGGAAGAAGAGTAGAAGAAAAGAAAGACGGGGGAAGAGACAAGGCACGAGGAGGAGGAACAGAAGCGGGAAAGGTACGAAGAATAGAAAGGATTAGAATACAAATGACTAAAAAAGAGGAAGAGGGAGGGTGAAAGAGACAGAACACTAGCTCTTACAACCTTGTATATTTTGATGTTCTCGTTCTCCTTCTCTCTCTTGTGTTTTCCTCTGTCCAGGGGTTTATGCGATATCGAACCCGGCTCTGAACCTCGATCGTCAGTCTTCTTTAATGTTGTCTGAGCCGATGGAGGGAATTCGGGATGAGGAACCTTCTTAGGCTGGGCAAGAAAATGTCTGCCTCGATATGTGATTATTCCTATGCCTGTTAGATTATATGGATAGAATGCTTAGGCAGATCTATGCCTACATCCCGCCCCCCACACACACATTTATATATATATATATATATATATATATAAACATAATATAATATATATATAATATAATATATATATATGATATAATATATATATAATATAATATATATAATATGATATATATATATAATATAATATTTATATATAATATATTATACATATATAATATGATAGATATACATAATATAATATGTATATATATAATATATATATAATATACATTTACATATATAATATATATATATATATATATATATATATATATATATAATGATACACACACACACACACATATAAGAGGTTATGGCTGTCTCAAGGTAGTGGTTATGACTGGTTGGGGCAGTGATAGTGGTTAAACGGCTTGACTCTTTATTGATAAAAAGTACAACACAGTGAATGAAGACGATGTCTTGGAGCACGTGCTGAGCGCGGTGTTGCTCCCCGGCCAGCGGGGCGCCGAAGGCGGATTTGTAGACGGTAAGGTGACGGCATGCGAACTGAAGGTCAAACGGGGTCAGCTGTAATCTTCATCTAGGGCCCGCTGAACCGATGGTTCTCAATTAACATAGAGCCCACATACCAGATTCTAAATTTAGGCTTTGATCTGCAGACATGATCTATTGGCTTACACAAATCAAGCATATGTGCATGTCATAATATATATATATATTTATAATATATATATTATAATATATATGAATATGTGTATATAATTATTGGCGAGCTAACTCTGGTGGGGGCGCATAGCTGTATCCATCCTTCGTTTCCACCTATGAGGGTCCCTCATGGCGAGCCGCCAGGCAGGGGCCGACCCATCTCTAGCTCTTCACAAGTTTGATCGATCTGCCCAAGCCACGACTTCCTGGGTCGTCCTCCAGGCCTCCTCCATCCAGAGTTGTCTCCGACAGAGACAACCTGGCGGGTAGGATCAACCTGTGGTAAACAAGCCAGGTGGCAGTATAGCCTGAGTTGGCGGTCGATCACAGATTGTGCAAGTAACAGGCCCTGTACCAGTCTCACAGTGCAATCATTAGTTAGACACATGGCAACTGCCAACTGTACCCCATGATCTAGTGCAAGGTGGTGGTGGTTTGGTTTGCGGAGTTCTAGCTTCGCCCGGGCCTTCTAGATATGGCCCGGCCTCTGTCAGCTTTTTACGGCTGTCGCATTGAGTTGTCTGACACTCGGTGCTTACCGTGGCGGCAGGATTGCCAGCAAGCGCTCCTGCCGCCATGGTGTAAGCATTTCGCATAGCCTCTTTACCAGCACGGCGGCTGTTGTGGGCGGTCCATGTCTCAGGAATTGTGTATGGTCACAATTTTCTAGGTAGAGGACTAGTGTGGCGTTCGGCTCGTCACAGTGCTTGCAGCATCATTCATCGCGTTCGATTGTTGGGATAATCTGCCATGCACAGTGGTAACCTAGGCGCATTCTGTGAAGAATGACTTCGGTACCTCTGTTGCTTACTTCAGAGAGTGCCAGTGGTTCATCTAGTGCAAGGACCTGTTACAAAAGGCACCAAGACGAGATTCCAAAGCAGAAGATAGCATCCAGGGTTCACTACCATATAGTAAAACTGGTAGTATCAGGGTCTTGAAGACACGTAGCTTGGTCCTTCTGCACAGGTACCGGCATGTCCAAATACCCTTGTCTAATCATTTCATGACCCCTGCTGCCTGACCAATCCATCTACTGGCTTCCTGATCTGACAGCCCAGAGTAGTGAACTGCACTACTGAGGTATATAAAGCGCTCTACGACCTCGATGTTTTCACTGCAAGCATGTACCCATTGAACAGGATCTCCTAAAGTCCTGGATCTAGGTCTTGGTCCAGGACACCAAGGTTTTGTCTCATTTGTAAATGCATCAAGAGCGACCACTAGGGTTCCCAGAGATTCAGAAAGAATAACATCATCAACAAAGTCAAAGCCTGCAACCTTGATATTGCTCAGAGTTGCTCCACAATTACTTTGGACAGTAGCTCTACCCGTTCTCCAGTCCATGCAAGTGTTGAAAAATGTTGGTGCGAGAACACAGCCTTGCCTCACTCCTGAATTACAGGGAAGAAATTCGACAGGCACCCACCACACTTTACAGCACTTATACTACCAGATGGCAGACAGGACAGCATGCCATAGGTTCTTCATCAGCCTTTAACAGTTCAGCTGCTTTACCACTCTTCTGCTTGGAGATCACCTCCCTGACTTCGGGCAGGAAGGAAGGATCCTTGCTGTTGGGTGGGTTTGGCAGAGGAAGCTTGATACTACCCACATCCACATTAATTGCTACTGGATCAGCCTGGTACAACTGCTCAAAATACTCAACCCAATGCACCCACAGCCTAACAGGATCTGAGATTATCTGGCCACTTGCTGAGCAGACTGCAGTTGTCTGTGAGGAGGGCTGAAATTCAGCTTTCTCAGGGCTTGGCAGGCAGGATAAAGGTCATTTTCTAGGAAATGGCTCTCGACCTCCTCTGCAAGATTCCTGATAAACTGTTCAGCAATGAACTAATCCAGCACACCAGAAAGTGATGTAAGTCATGATCCCCTGACAGTTGAGCCACGTGACAAGCATCTATGGCTTCCAGTGTCTCTTGGGAGACGAAATTCTTTCTTGCTCTTGGGCATCCACCAATCGATTCTTGGGCTGCATCAAACGTTTCATGCATGAAGGTGTCCCACAGAAGAAGAGGGTCCATTAGGCCCCCGAGTACTTCAAAACGACTAGATTTAGCAAACCCACAAGCATAATCCCCCTCCCTCAATCTGTCCACATGAAACACCCTAATGTGTTCATTGGAGTAACAGGGGTGTTCTGAAGTGGGCTGGAGGTTAGCCACAACTAATCTATGATCAGTTCCATCTATAATCAAGTTCATAAACATCAGTAGGAGCATACACAGGAATAAATGTAAACTTCAGTTTCAATACCATAATATGCTCATCAACTTAAGTCTGCTGGAGATGGCTATGGGTACTCCCTAGAGATGGTGACCATTGCTGCGACCTGTCTAGTTATAGGTTTAGCTACCCATACTAATTGTGCCGCAGGTCTTTTCACCTCTGAGAGAGCAGCCATCTCAACTCTCAGCTGCTTCAGCTCCCTCGATAGTGGTAGTAACGGATTGTCCTGTCGCAAAGAGCGGACATTCCAAGCCCCCACCCTAACAGTTTGCCTGAGGTTTAAC
>NC_061853.1:19131371-19136371 GCF_019202785.1 Penaeus chinensis | reverse complement strand
GACTGATATATAACAGATAGATAGAAAGAAAGATAGACCGAGAGAGAAAGTGAGAGAGAGAGAGAGAAAAAGAGAGAGAGAGAGAGAGAGAGAGAGAGAGAGAGAGAGAGTTAGAGTGAGATAGAGTAATAGTAAAATGAGATAGTAAAAATAATAATAATAATAATAATAATAATAATAATAATAATAAAAGAATGATAACAGTCATAATGATAATAAAGATAATAATAACAATAGTAATAATATAGTAAACATTTTAAAAAATAACAAAAATAATGATGATACTAATAACAATAACGAAGATAATAATAACATTAATAATATAATAACCATGATAATAATGATAATAATAATACTAAACACAGGACAGCACCCGATTGCTTCTTTCGAGGAATCAAATTCCATAACAACGAAGATGATCCCAAAGTTCCAGAATCTTCTCGAAATGATGACGAGATCAGGTGAGATTTCCATTTCCACCTGTCATTTTTCTTTGTGCGTCCTCACCTTATATTTCCCTTATTTCTTATAACTCCGTTCCACCTTCCATTTCTTTTTCTTGCCGTTATTACCTGTTATTCATGAACATATCATCCCTTTTCACTCCTTTTTTTTCATCTCCTTATATCTCCCTTATTTCTTAAAATCCGTTTCACTTTCTCTTTTTCTCTTTTTTTGTGGCTTATAACTTCTGGTGTGGATGTTCCAGCAGCTGTTGCCAAGCTTTTTAGAAAAGTTGTCCTCTGTGTCCCTCGCGCCCTTGAACCTTTAACTTTACCTTCGTGACTCAATGCCTCCCGTCCACCTTCTCTGACCAGGTATCCAGCATATGGCCACTGTCTTTTTCTAATGTTTCCTGGAAGACTATGCTGTTCTCTAACCATTTCTCGCACGTGGGTTTTTGCTTACTTTTCTTGTCCATGATATCCGTAATAGCTTTTTCCAACACCTCATTTCCATAGTTGTGCCTGTTTCCTTTGTCTTGGGACTACACCAGTGTCATAGATTTTGTTAGGCAGTTTGCATATCTCTTCGATGCCAAAGTGTTCACATGCTTCTATCATTTCTATATATTCATATGTATGCATATTAGTAGAAAAGACAGATAGATGGAAAGATAGATAAACATATGTATAGACAGACGAGCTGCAGCGAAGGAAAGAAAGATAGACAGAGCGAAAGATACAATAGTAGGTAGATAGGTAGATGCAAATAAATGTATACACATATTTATATTTACATAAGTAAATGAATAGACAAGTAAATTAAAAAACAAAGAAAACAAAAATAACAACCTGGGTGCCCTCCATTTATCATTATTATTATATGTTTTGCCCGGGGATATTCGTGTGTTTCAGCCCCAGGCAAAGTTGCAGCCAGAGGGAGCTCCCTATAGGAGATTCGAACCCGCGATCGTGAATTCGGATCTTGGCGCCTCCCCCCCCCCCCCCTCGGCCACCGTGGCGAAGGGCAAAATCCAGTCTTAACGTAACTTTTTTGTGTGTGATTGTGAATGTGTGTATGTGTGCGTATAAGCGTGTGCGTGTGCTGTTGTATGTGCGCATGCACAATGAACGTGCTTGCATATCTATGTGTGCGTTTACACGTGCCTGTGTGTATGTGTATTTGTATGTGCGTGGGCGTCTGCATATACATGTGCATGTACAAGTTCATGTGAGTTTTGTATGTTTACATGAGCGTATATTTGTGCATATACATGTGAGTGTACGTATACATAAGCGTGTACGTGAGGGAACCTTAAGAAGGAAGGTGGCGCAGGAGCCTGGGCCCAACGAACAGTCCTGGCGAGTTCTGCGCCGCTCAGCAGGTGCTTGTTGTTTCCTAGATGCAAAGGAACTCATAATTGGAGAAGGATGAGCTGGTTAACGACGACGACTCCGGCAGGAAGGTCCTCGGAGATCAAGGGTGCCAGGAATCTGACCAACTTCCAGCGCTCCCTGTTCGAGGCTAAGGACACGGCGGCCGCCAAGGACGACCACCACCTCGTAGGCGTGAGTCTGAAGCCCATGCGCCTACTGACCAGCAGGCAGCCCATCTAGTGCCAGAAATCCTTCCTGGCGCCTCTGAGGAAGCGCGTCTGCAAGGACAAGGGCGAGAACAAGCCCGAGAAACAGAGGACGACTCCAGGCCGACGAGCAGGCTGTGCCATGCTCATGCTCCCCGTCAGGCGATGCGACGCCATAGAGCGAGAGCCAGGGCGAATGCCACAGCGAGCAGAGAAAATGGCCGAGATGATTAAGGGTCACCCATTTTTTCATGATTTTCATGAGCGTACAGACCGTACGCTGGGGGAGCGGGTCATTCTCTAATGTATGCTACAGAACATAAAAAAGATGAACCCGTAGCATCATTACTTTTATCTTTTTTCACTCTGTAGGGGGGGGGGGGGGGCTTGGGGAAAATAATGTACGCTTGTGAAAATGATGAACAAAATGGATGACATCTAAGAGTGATGATAATAAAAAAAGAAAACTAAATGAAGATCCTCCTCCCTCCCCATCTCCCTTGGCCACTGCACAAGGAACCCAACCAACCGCAAACCACGTCATTACTAATTGCACTTAGATAAAGGGAATCAGATAACCTTATTACTACAGATCCCCCGGAGGAACCGTCAGGAACACCAATGAAAGGCCTCTCGCACCTGGCTCGGAATCGTATATTCTTTGGAATCCCTGGAATACAGTGGGATTCCGTCCTTCACGGCTGCGGATTCGGGAACCAAGATTTAATAGCGGTGAGCTTATCGCGTGAATTATGAATATCGTTGTTGAATTCGCCGTGAGTGATAGCGGTGCTGTTATCAGTTTCTTGGCGTTATCTGCATTTGCCTTTGTGGTTAACACGTTATTAATGTTTATAAGTTTTCGTGATAATCTATTACTGCCGGGGCGGAGGTACGTTACAAGGAATCAAAATGAAATAACTAGAGAAAGCAATTGAGGTGAAAATAATAGCGCTGTTGGTTGATGCGCATTGTGATGTTGAAAATAATGATGATAATATAATTATTGTTGGTGAAATAATATTAGTGATGTTGATAATGCAATGATAATGATATAATACTATTATAGTGACAAAGAAATAAGGGAAGTGATAATGGAAGTAACATTATAAAACAAAGACTGACGATGTTATTGGATAATGTCAATGACAAAAAAATACAAGGAAAAAATACAGGAAGAGGTAGGAGGAGGAGGAGGAGAAAGAGAAAAGGGAGAAAAAAGGAAGAAAGGAAGAGGACGGCGAATAAAACGTAAGAGAAAGGCGAAAACGATGATGATGATAATGATAATGATGTTGATAACAATAAAGGTAATAATAATAATGAGACGTCAATATAATGCCAATAACAAGTAGACAGAAGAAAAAAAATAAAAATAGAAATACAAGGAAGAGTTAGGGGAGGAGGAGGAGAAAGAGAAAGTGGAGAAAAAAGGAAGAGTGGAAGAGGACGAAGAGAAAAACGTTAGAGAAAGATGAAAGCGATAATGATGATGTTCATAATGATAATGATACGACAGCAAAACATATTGAGACGATTACCTATATTTCTACTATTCTTACAACAACGTATAGTAACTATTATATATAACGCCTTTTTTAAGTCACTCTAAGATATTGTTCATTTATTGTCACCGACGTAAGGGTCTTTTTCTTTCTTTCTCTTTTGTCATTGTCTTCATGTGTGTCGCTTGTCCATGTATCTTCTCTCTCACTCTCTCTCTCTCTCTCTCTCTCGCTCTCTCTCTCTCTCTCTCTCTCTCTCTCTCTCTCTCTCTCTCTCTCTTGCTTGTCCCTATACCTTTCTCTCTCTCTCTCTCTCTCTCTCTCTCTCTCTCTCTCTCTCTCTCTCTCTCTCTCTCTCTCTCTCTCTCTCTCTCTCTTGCTTGTCCATATACCTTTCTCTCTCTCTCTCTCTCTCTCTCTCTCTCTCTCTCTCTCTCTCTCTCTCTCTTGCTTGTCCATATACCTTTCTCTCTCTCTCTCTCTCTCTCTCTTGCTTGTCCATATACCTCTCTCTCTCTCTCTCTCTCTCTCTCTCTCTCTCTCTTGCTTGTCCATATACCTTTCTCTCTCTCTCTCTCTCTCTCTCTCTCTCTCTCTCTCTCTCTCTCTCTCTCTCTCTCTCTCTCTCTCTCTCTCTCTCGCTCTCTCTCTTGCTTGTCCATATACCTTCTCTCTCTCTCTCTCTCTCTCTCTCTCTCTCTCTCTCTCTCTCTCTCTCTCTCTCTCTCTCTCTCTCTCTCTCTTGCTTGTCCATATACCTTTCTCTCTCTCTCTCTCTCTCTCTCTCTCTCTCTCTCTCTCTCTCTCTCTCTCTCTCTCTCTTTCTCTCTCTCTCGCTCTCTCTCTTGCTTGTCCATATACCTTTCTCTCTCTCTCTCTCTCTCCCTCTCTCTCTCTCTCTCTCTCTCTCTCTCTCTCTCTCTCTCTCTCTCTCTCTCTCTCTCTCTTGCTTGTCCATATACCTTTCTCTCTCTCTCTCTCTCTCTCTCTCTCTCTCTCTCTTTCTCTTTCCTTCTACATTCCTCCTTTCCTCTCTCCCTCTCCCCTCCCCTTATCTCTCCAATCGCGCCTGTCTGCTACATTGCCTCCGTGTGTAAGTTTCGCAAAGCATCAATGCAGACACTGTCCTTCACGGAAATTAATCTTGGTACATCGACGCCCCCACGGCGACAGGGGCGCTACTTTGTTTACGTTTGGTATTCATCCAGGCATCGAAATGTAAACAATGTCAGTGCAGTATGTATTTTATGTTTCCTCGTGGAATGGCATGCTGTATGCTGAGACAGAGGACGGCGCTCTCATCCCTGCTCTTTGTTAGCCGGCGTTCGTTGCACAAGCGAGTTTATTCTCTTTGTAGAAAGAGTCATAATTAGAAAAACAACAACAACAACAACAACAACAGCAACAACAACAACAACAAAAAATGCGAGAAAAAAATAAGAAAAACAATGGAAGGAAGAAGGAGGAGG
>NC_061853.1:19103871-19116371 GCF_019202785.1 Penaeus chinensis | reverse complement strand
TATATACTTATATACACACATAAGAGATATATATGTATCTCACACTCCCACACACACGAATCTGTGTTTATGCATATGTATACACATACACAGACACGCAGATACACACACACACACACACACACACACACACACACACACACACACACACATATATATATACATATATATCACACACACACACATATATATGAATATATATATATATACATATATATACATATATATATATCATACACACACATATATTTCGGCGTGAAATGACAAAACCACAATAAGAAAGGATATATTGAACCTAAGGTTTCGACTGCCGAGTCAGACTGACTCTTCACCTGTAGATAAAAACGGTTTTCTCATCCAATGAACAGCCACCTTGGATTCGAAGCATCTTAACGAAGCCTCGAGTCACTTCGTCTTCGTACCGTATTTGTATTTTTTGTTCACATTTCCACATCTATTATTTTTAAAAATTCTTCTCAGGAGTTCGAATAGTTCTTATTGTGATAAAACAATGATTACTGGATGATATATACTTATAAGCACATATTACTCGGAGAAAATTCTGCTGCAAACGTTTCTCTGAGATGTCGTTAGTGCTGTAAAAACTTAAAAAAAAGGAAAACACCATATAGCACAGATCCATTCGAGAAAGTTTTTGCATTTGCACAGTTTTGTTTAAACCACAAGCGTGTAAAAAAAAAAAGAAAGTCATTTAGCAGACTTCTTCCCCATAATCGACTCATGATCACCCAAGAAAAAAAAGAAAAAGAAAAAAAAAGAAAAAGAAGAGTGAAAAATAAAAGGAAGAAGGAACAAGGGATTTTTTTTTTTCAACAAGAAAATAAAGAAAATGTGTAATATTCTTTGCCACTTAGTGCAAGAAGGAATAGGATGTTATGGTAGATAAAATGCAGTTGAGAAGAGAGAGAGAGAGAGAGAGAGAGAGAGAGAGAGAGAGAGAGAGAGAGAGAGAGAGAGAGAGAGAGAGAGGGAAAGAGGGAGTGAGGGAGGGAGGGAGGGAGGGAGGGAGAGAAGGAGAGAGAGAGAGAGAGAGAGAGAGAGAGAGAGAGAGAGAGAGAGAGAGAAGGAGAGAGAGTGAGAGAGAGAGAATAACACACACACACACACACACACACACACACACACACAGAAGGTGAGGGTGAGGAGATCCGAAGCAAACTGTATGAATATTAATGCATAATCAGTAAATAAGCATGACATACCTCGAAAAAAGTTACGTGTAGGGTAATCCCCGCCCCTTTCCCCGATGACACCAACCCCCCCCAGTGTTTGCTTATTAATTAGGCCTTGGTTTCCTCCGAAATAGTGATTCCAAAACCAGCATTCGAAATCCAAAGTCATTGCATTCCAGCTTTTTCGCAGCAACTTGGAAGTTTGGCCAAACCTCTGAAATATAAAACTGAAAAAGTCAAACGCCAGGAAATATTTGGTCTTTCATTCAAGTTCTCGTTTTTTATATTACTTCCACACAAATTCGGGAAAACGAAATCTAGCTTGTGCTTGTGGAAAACCAAACGCTGTATATAGACAGATTCAATAAATCCATGTCTGTGGAATGGGAAACAGAGCAGAATAAAGAAAAAAACAAACCAAGGTTCTCCGTATTTTATGGAGTTTTTATGAATTCAGTGTTTTGAACATCCTTTTCAAAATGGATATACAAATTTATCCTATTGGACGTTACACACGAATCATACAAATAATAAGCGGTTAAATTGTAAAAAAAAAAAAAAAAAAAAAAAATACATTTCTATTAGCGACTTCCTATAGCGAAAGATGAGATACCAGTTTTAAAATTACAACTAAAAAAGTAATCAGTATTTGCGTCGATGACTGTGATGGTGATGACGAAGATAATAATACTAATAGCAACGATAGTGGTGATGATGATAGTGAAAAATAAAGAAAAACGATAATCATAATGTTTTTAGTTCACCAAACCCGTTTTGCAATTCTGATGGGAGGCTAAGTGTCACCCTGCCAAGCGGTTCGTGCAATAACAAGTTAAAACGGTAACGGACACACTGTCACAACGCCTGTATGAATAGCTGCTAAAACGATTTCAATTAGAGGATTTCCAACCACTTAACGTTAGTGGGTTAAAGCCTGACGCATAAAAATTCTGAATCAACAAGAGTTCATCAGCGAAATCTTTCTCGTGGAGTTCATGATTTTCACGAATCCTGTATGCTACCAATTTCAGTTTTCTGGTGAATAGAGTGAGAAAGGGAGGAAGAGAGAGATAAAGAGAGAGAGAGAGAGAGAGAGAGAGAGAGAGAGAGAGAGAGAGAGAGAGAGAGAGAGAGAGAGAGAGAGAGAGAAAGAGAAAGGGGGGGGGGGGCACATGCGCTCTCATTATTTTGTCATTACTATTTCTGTCTGTCAGTTTTTGTCTGCCCATCTATCCGTCTCTCTCTGTCTGGCTGTCTTTATCTCTCTTTCTCTCGCTCTCCCTCCCTCCCTCTACCCCCTCTCTCTCTCTCTCTCTCTATCTCTCTCTCTTTCTCTCACTCTCGCTCTCCTCCCCCTCTCCTTTTAATTCTCCCATACAATCCCTCCGAGATATTCAGCCATTAGCAAAATGCATACGAACGACCGCGTCTGCGAACTCTAGCGTCGCCCTTACCATTTCCTCTGTCCTCTCTTCTCTCAGCCAAGTCACCAGGGCAAGTTATGTGCTTGACGCGGGTGACATCCTGAATGGCTTTCCTGAACAGAAATACGGAGCCTTTGTTGCCCGGGACCTCCTACCGGCCTCTTCCTCTGCCGCAATAGCCGTATCGTTATCTTGTGAAAAGTGGCGAGGGGTCACGTATATAATGCTGATGATGCTGAGGCAATTCATCACTCGCCTGGTACCTCGCTGGGGATTCGTTATACTCAGGAACGTTCTGTCGGGTTGGATATATCCCATTCGAATGAATTGCCAATATGTTAATTTATTACCCTGACGTGCATGTAATTATTCCCTTCGTAACCTAATTCTGATTGGGTGGTTCTTAAGTGTGAGCTGCATGATTAATGATTCGCGCTAAATCGAATTTCCAATATTTAGAACAAATCATCTCAAGAACATTAAAGAATTATCTTCAGAGCTGTCGCTTCCTATACATCGATTTTCTATATCTTTTCTATTTCTTCTTTAATCCGTAGAACTTAGTGAAGCGTTTCCGATGATTCACCAGAGAGAAACTCCCTCATAGTTTTCTTCCTCATCAATTTTTCCGTGTCTTTCGTTTTTTTTTTTTTTTTTTTCATTCTTCTTTCCCCCCTCCCTCCTCCTGTTCGTGTTTCCGCTCGAATAGTCGAGTGCCTTCTGTTTCCCTGGCTGACTCCATCCATTTACCTTGCCAAATGCGAATGCTGTTTCCCTTCCTTTTCCAGGTCTTCGTTACTAACTGATGGTTTCTTTTCGTTGTCTTTTTGATTTTGACGATCCCTCCAATCATGAAAAACACACACTTAATTGCCTCTTAGGGAGTGTTTCGTCATCAGTATTCAAGAGGGAATAAGCCACAGTAGCCATAATAGCTGGTTAGACGCAATGGCTGACATCGCGGCCCGAGAGTAATCAAGATTGAGCCGTGATTAACACGCTGGGGCTGGCTTATGACCCCCGACACGTTCACTCAGAGCGAACTAATTCGTTATTAGGGGAGGAAGGTGGCTTGGGCTCCCTCATTCCGCGCTGATGTATGATAAAGCCCCAGACTGTCTGAAAGCCAAAACGCTCGAGTAAAAGTTAATGTGTTTTTTCAAGTGTTGTTCATGCCTGATGTGTAAATGAAATTCAATGGCGATGTGACAGCTGACCTATATATCTCCTTCATTAATCATTAATTAACTCTGAGGACATTCGGAAAGCATGGTTGTTGTACTTACTGTGTTTGTTTGCAGCTTCAGTGTTATTCATCATGAAAGTTTTAGTGTAAATTATGGTGCTAATTTGGATGTTTAAAAATGTACTATACAACTTTTCTTATTTGCAACTGAATGTCAGTATATTTGAAGTTCTATTGCCTTTGTTAAGTATAATTCATGTCACTGCTGGTGTGTGTATATATGTATATACGTATATATACATATATACATGCGCACACACACACACACACACACACACACACACACACACACACACACACACACACACACACACACACACACACACACACACACACACATATGTATGTAAGTATATGGTTAGCTAAACTCTACAGAGATGACCACACAGAAGATCCTTAAACATACGAATAAATAAATAAGCCTATCTTCACCCGGTGCTCCTATCTCGGCCCGATGGACAGCAGCTGCAAAGTAAACATGGGAGTCTGCGAGGGGAGACTTTTCTTTTCCTCACCGAATGGAATCAATGTCCCCCGTTGATTCGTATATTTGTTTATTTACTTAACTTCCGGTTGATATGTTTTTTTTTTTTTCTCTCTTATGGATTACTTCCTCTTCTGGGAATGATCTATTTTTCCCTCTTAATTTGTTTTATTTCCTTCATATTTAGTGTTTATTAATGGATGAGGGAACTTCTTTATCACCCTTTATGTTGGAATATGTTTACTGAACGAATACTTCAATGGATTATGGAGAAAAACAGTTTGCTTGTTCCTTTATTCTCCATAACTGATGAAATACAGTTTCTACATGTTCATCCATATCTTCCATGTCCATACTCATACGTAAAACTGCAAACAAAACAATATGGAACGTAACACTGTGGCCACGTGGTCATATATACTATTAAACATGTCATAATTCATACGCTTAATTCAATGAAAGCACACCATTGAATGCTAGCAAATTTATAAAACACAACACTAGTTAAAATTTACCTCCAAACCCTTACAATAGGGCCTGGTGCTGTTAAGCGACCACAGCTGCCGCTGAAGTGAACCACCGAGTTCCAATACCAGTCTATGTATTCAACTTTGAAACATAATCTTTTAAAACTTTTTCATTCACCTTAATTCTTAATTGGGCTGCTACATTTACATTCTGTATGAGCATTCTGGGTAATAATGATATTATGCAGGAAGTTATCAGTTAAAATGAACAATTATTAGTAAGTATATCATGATTACATTAGTATTGGCACCGGGAAATCGTTCTAGTGAGACGCTGACGAATCTTCCGTCTTTCTGTTGCCTTCGGCCGCGCTTTCGCCTTCCCGCCCCTCGAGCGCAGGGGGAGGGGAGGGGGGGGGGGGTGAAACTGCCGCCGAAGGAGCCGGAGAGGCTCGGGGCGGAGCCTCTCGGGTTTGGCGCGAGATGTCGCCGGGCGAGAACGGCGCCTGCTTGGTGTCTGTTAGTTCTCGGTGTGGCCATGTTGGTGTAGTATTTAGCACATGCGCATATATGCATATATCCACACACACACACACACACAGTGTAAATATGTGTGTGTGTGTGTGTGTGTGTGTGTGTGTGTGTGTTTTCACTGAATATATACTTACTATATATATCGAGCTCGATATCCACCTCCTGAAATACATATCATAAAACAAATCCTATGCGGACCACCACCTTCCACTCAAAACCACACCGTAAAATACACCAACAGAGAACATAAATTCGATAACTAATCATCCATACACAGTACGTCTGCGAGGCTACTCTGTGCAGCCTCCTTGAGCGAGATTGTGAGACTTCTCGGATCCTGTAAAGTGTAGAGAAGTAAGCTCAGCCAAATGTGGAGTTAGTAAATGGAGTTAAGTGATTAAATTAGAAAATTGGACTGGTATGTGGGGCCTGTTACTTCAAGCAACTCCTGTTCATAGATTGATTAGGGTTCAAGAAATTCTAGATCGAACTACCACATGTAATAAACTTTTTTTTTTTTTTTTTGTATAAAACAAGTATAAAAATTATAATAGAACATAAATATTACATATGTTAATTTTGGAGACTTGTTTAATAAAAAGCAGTAAACAAATGATTAATTTCTGCCTTTCATCTGATGACAGCTCTAATCACCAGAGGATATTAGAGAAAAAAAATATTAATGATAAATCCTGGACATATCATAATCTCACCAAGGGCTACTACATACATATTTTAATTAAAATGAAAAATTGCAAACTGCAGCCGTGATTAGAGAAAGCGCGCAAAACTGATTACTCTAGTATTCATATTTTCTACTCGATTTGATCCCAGATTAATTAAGCATAAATCATATATACGGTATTAATTTTTTTCCCCGGCGGCAGATGCGGATTCAATATACAATAATTGTTTTTTGTCTTCAGTTTGATTACCTTAGTGTACAGTTTTCATATGAAAAGCCGTATATTTATCAAATGGAAAGAGATAATCCTGCTGCTCTATCATTTAATGATATCTCATATACTTTTGAAATTATCAGGGGTCAAATTTACCTCCCATAGGCTGCTTAAAAGGAATTATAAATCTGATGAACCCTTTTTTTTTTCTTGTTAAGGCTCTGCGTTTACCTAACCAAATATATTCCTTGATTATATTCGTTTTCTGAAATCAATACTTTTTCCGGTGGTATGCTTTAAGTTAATATAGTGAGTGTGTAAAGAGAGCGTGGTAAAGCTGATGCTTATTATCACAACGAAAATAAAAAGAAGCACGAACGCTGACATCTTACCGTATGAGTTCATTTACATACGCATTTATAGATAGAAAAAAATATATTCGTGTTTTCGGAAATGTATTAACATGCACTTGCGTCGCGTTGCAATCAGTTTCTATCATGTTAAGAACATTAATAATCACTATTTGTCATTGAATATTTTTTGTCAGTCTGATTATGTCATGTTTTTGTTTTCGTACTGAAAATGATTCCTATGTATTGTTGAAATAATTATCTTATTACTTCTGTTAAAACGCTCAGTATCAACTTTCACTCCATATCACAGTTCCAACCAGGCGATGATAAATCTAACTCAAAGAAATGCTTCGTCATGATTTAAGTAAGCAAACACATAGACACTACATATATATGTGTGTATGTATAAATTAAAATACATATATAAATACATACATACATATATATATAATTATATATATATATATATATATATATATATATATATATATATATATATATATATAATGTGTGTGTGTGCGTGTGCGTGTGCGTGTGCGTGTGCGTGTACGACTGTGCGTGTGTGTATGAATGTATGTATCTATCTATCTATATGTATATGTAGACAAACATATGTATATATATATATATATTTATATACACATACATACGCACACTGAGTTAGGTAAAAAAAAAAAAGTATACTACGCAGATATATTTCGATGACGGAGATAAGAAAAAAATGCCTGCTTGCTCGACTGGCCGAAATAAAGAAAAAATGATAAGAAAACTTAGTATAAAGCATGACTAATTCAGTGAAACCAGATACCATAATGGTCGACAGTCCCTTGGCTCCGAATATCAGACCCGACCCGAGACGCAACGACTATGCGCTTTAGTACTGTTGCTGATGAGTCATCGCCAGCACTTCAGCCGGAGAGTCGTTATTGTCTCCTTTGTCATCACTATCACCAGCTCGAAAAGATCAGACTCAGTATCAACATGAAGCTTATTATTACTGCGTTTTTAGTACTGTTATTGTTATTATTATTATCGCTAGTATTACAGTTATCATTATTATTCATAATTATGAAAATTATTGTTATTACTATTATCATCGACATCATCATCGTTATTATTAATGTTGTTGTTGTTGTAGTTGTTGTTATTGTTGTTATGTGTTGATACTGCTGCTGTTGTCATCATTGTTATTATTATTATCGCTATCATTATTATCATCATTATTATTATTATCATCATAATTATTATTGTTACAATCATCATTATTATTATCCTTATCAGTATTAGTCCTGTTATTATCATTACTGTTATTATCATCATTACTGTTGTTGTTACTGTGACAGTAATTATTATCTCCCCTTGTCATTATCATGATCACTGATGCTATTGTTATTGTCACTACTGTCGTTGTTATCATCCTTATCACTATCCTCACCATTTTCATTTATTATTATTTTCATATTTTCCTTGACAACCATTGTTGCAAACATGTTAAAAATGTACCGGCGACGTTCTATTCATAATGTATACTGTTCCTTGTCGAGACTGCGAGAGAAACTTTTTCAACTAAAGGAAATCATGCTGTTGACGAGCCATTAAAGTTTTGATGGAGCTCAAACTTTGGGAAAATTATATAAAAAGTAACTAAAAAGAAACGAAACGAAAAGAAAGATGTATCTCTTGTAAGACCCGCTATGATTTGACATTGCGAATCTTTTCGTAATAAGAAAATAAAATAACTATAGTCAAAATATAAAGGAAGAAGTGAATTTACTGTTGCAAGGACGAACATAAGATTTCATATAAATCGTATTTGATACAGTTCTGTTAATATCACTGAAGGGATTTAAACCGCAAGTATGGTATTGCAATAATGTTTACATCAAGTTATCATCAGGGAACATCAGAGCACTCTCCCCAATGGAACGTCAAGTCAAGTACGACCAGTCTTCTCAAAAAAAAAAAAAAAAAAAAAAAAAAAAAAAAAAAAAAAAAGAGAGGAGGAAAGAAACTAACAAAAATGTCGATTCTGTTGTTGCTGTTATTACTACTAATTCAAAGTGATGCAACAGCAAGTATGCTATCCATGCACCACAACAAATCAAAACTTAAAATTTCTTACGTGTGGCAAGTAACCACCTTTGCCTTAATTGCAAGAGAGCAAGAGAGACAGTAATTGGCTGATTAAATGTTGCAGCATTGGTGAACTAATTGGCGAAACAGCTATTCCTCACTATTATACATACATGCCAACACACACCTTTTTTTATTTTGGTATGCATCAAATTGAAAACATCGAGATTAAACACAAAGATATATTTCACAAATAAAACCTAATTTAGTAAACCACTTTATTTAGCAGTTTTAGCTGTATCAGGGGAGACTGGGTCTAGTTGTTACAGGCCCAAGTTGTCACACCTTCAATATCCAAAACTTGTCAATAGATATCACTATCCCTACCGCCCCCCCCCCCCCTTTTTGCCTCACCGCCCAACCAGGCCTTTCCACCGCCCTCAGGGGGATGGAGCCGCCCACTTTGGGAACAAATGATGTGGCTGAGGGTTGAGCTGAACCGAAGAGGAAAAGATTAAATAATTGTTGTCACTATTTTGTAACTAATATCATTACTATTATTATTATTATTAGCACTATTATTATCATTATTATTACTAGTAGTAGTAGTAGTTTTGTGCCATCGTTATTATCATTATTATCGTTATTATTATTATTATTATTAATATCATTATTATCATTATCATTATCATTATTATTATTATTATTTTTATTATTATTATTATTATCATTAATTGTTATTATTATTACTATTATTTCTATCATTATTATTATTATCATCATTATTATTATTATTACTACTACTTATATAATTATTATTACTATTACTATTAATTATTATTATTACTATTATTTCTATTATTATTATTATTATTATTATTATTATCATCATCATTATTATTATTACTACTACTTATATTATTATTATTACTATTATTATTATTATTATTGTTATAATAATAATAATGATTATTATTATAGTAATAATAATAATAATAATAATATTGATAATAACAACAATAATGATAATAATAACATTAATAATGATAATGATGATAACAATTATTACAATAGCAATACTGATAATAACAATAATAATTATAATAATAATAATGGTAATAATAATAATGTTGAAGATATTGATAATAACAATAATAATAATAATAATAATAATAATAATAATAATAATAATAATAATAATAATAATAATAATAATGATAATAATAATTATTATTATTATAACAATAATAATAATAATTATTATTATTGTTATCATTATTATTATTATTATCATTATTATTATTATTATTATTATTATTATTATCATTATTATTATTATTATTATCAATATCTTCATCAACACTTTTATTATTACCATTATTATTATTATAATTATTATTATTATTATCATTTTTGCTATTATTATAATCGTTATTATTACAATTATCATCTTTATATTAATAATAATAATAATAATAATTATTATTATTATTATCATTATTATCATTATCATCAATATCTTCATTAACATTATTCTTATTATTACTATTATTGTTATAAATATTATTATTCTTATTATTACTGCTATTGTAATAATTGTTATCATCATTATCATTATTAATGTTATTATTATCATTATTGTTGTTATTATCATCATCATTATCATTATCAATGTTAGCATTATTATTATCATTATTATTATTATTATCATTATTATTATTATTATTATTAATATAATGATGATAATTGTAATAATAATGATAATAATAATCATAGTATTAAGTTGTTAGGCTGACCCAGAGTAGGCTAAGAATATAGTTACAATTATTGTTACCATTTCATAACTAATATCATTACTATTTTAATTATTACTACTATTATTGTTAATATTTTAATTATTCATATAATAATAATTATAAATATTATTATCTTTATTATCATTTTTATTATTATCATTATTATTATTAGTAGTTGTAGCAGTAGTAGTACCGTTATTGTTATTAACATTATTATCATTATTATCATCATTATTATCATTATTTTTATTACTATTATTATTATTATTATCTTCAATATTATTACTATCACTATTATTATTATAAGTATTCTTATTTTCGTCATTAGTGTTATAATAATAATCATTATCTGTTATTTATCATCATCATTATTATTATTATCATTATCATTACTATTATTATTATGATTATTTTGTTTTTTATTATTATTATTATAATAATTTTTATCATTTCCAATGTTATTATTATTTTTATTATTATAAATATTATCATTATCATTACTATTATTATTATTATCATTATTATTTTCATTATTATTACTATAATCATCATTATTATCATTATTGGGGTTGTTGTTGCAGTTATTGTTGTTGTTATTATTATTATTATAATTATTATTATTATTTTTTTATCATTATTATCATCATCATCACTATCATTATTATTATTATAATCATTCTTGTTAATTTTCATTATTATTATCATCATTATCATTATAAATGTTATCATTACTAATATCATTTTAATTATCATTATTAATATTATTATCATTATTATTATTATTATTATCATCATTATTATTATTATCATTATTATTATTATTATTATTATCATCATCATTATTATTGTTATTATTATTATTGTTATTATTGTTGTTGTTGTTATTATTAGTATTATTATCTTTATTACTCTTGTTATTATTATCATTATTATTATCATTATTACTGTTTTCCTTATAATTTGTATTATCATTATTATTATTACTATCCGTATCATTATTAGCATCATTATTATTTGTATTCTTACTGTTGTTCTTGTTTTCGTTGTTGTTATTATGATTATTATTATTATTGTTATTATTATTATTATTACTATTACTTATTATCATCATCGTTAATATCATTATCCTTATAATACTTTTATTATTATCTTCATCATTATTACTTTCATTATCATATTTATCATTTACACTGTTATTGTTAATAGATAGTATCATAATTGCCGTTATTATTATTATCCATATCATTATTATTTATATTATTATTATTATCATCATTATAATTATTACTATTATTATTATTTATACTATCATGATAATAATAATAATAATAACAATAATAATGATAATAATAATGATAATGATAATGATAATAATAATAATAATTATTATTATTATTAGTAGTAGTAGTAGTATTGTTATTATCATTATTATTGTTATTATTATTATTATCATTATTATTATTGTTATCATTATTATTATTCTCATAATTATCATTCTTACTATTATTATTATCATAGCAATCATTATTATCATTATTATCATAATAATGGTAATTATTAATAATGTTTAATTTTATTATAGATAATAATAATATTATTGTCGTTGTTGTTGTTATTATTATCATTATTATTTTATCATTATTATTATCATTACTATTGCCATTGTCGTTGTTATAGTTAGCGTTATTATTATTATTATTAATATTATTATTGGTATTGTTATTGTTATCATCATCATCATCATTATTATTATTATTATTAGTAGTAGTAGTAGTAGTAGTAGTATCATTCTTCTTCTTCTTCTTCTTCTTATTATTATTATTATTATTATTATTATTATTGCTATCATTATCATTACTTTTAATAATATTATCATTTTCATTATAATTATGATTATAATAATAATAATACTTATAATAATGATAATTATGATAATGATAGTAATAATAAACATTATTATTATCATTGTTTCTCGCCATCGTTCTTATTTTATTATCATTATTATCATAAAAATAATAATTATTATCATTA
>NC_061853.1:19061371-19063871 GCF_019202785.1 Penaeus chinensis | reverse complement strand
ATATGGAGTTGAAGGACACGTAAGGAATTTTATAGTTTTTCTTTGTTTTTATTTTTATGTTTATTTGTTTGCTTTCTAGTCTACTGATCAGTTAGGTCGTAAGACAGTATGTGATCTATTCATTTACAACTTATTAGCAGTGGTGTCATCATTATTACTATTATTTTACTCATGTTTTATTCATCCATTCTGTTTGCACACTGCAGGGAGAGGGGAAGTAAAGGGAGAGGGAGAGGGAAAGGAAAAGGGAGAGGGAGAGGGGAAGGAAAAGGGAGAGGGAGAGGAGGGGAAGGAAAATGAGGGAGAGGGCTCGTGGCCGACCGGGAGGTCGTTGCGCTGTAGCTGTCCACGGCTCGGTCTGCGTTGCAGGTCCCCGTGCCCCTTGTCTCAGTTGCCTGTGCACCTGGCACGGCCCTCTTTGGCCCCCCTTGTCACGTTTCTCTGTTCCGGCACCCCCGGGCTGCGGGCGCTTTGGCCTCGCCCCGTGTCGCCTGTCTCCTTGTTCCTTTCCCTGTACTTTCTCTGTTCCTCCCTTGCTCTTTCTCTTTTCTCTTTGCCTTCCCCTGTTCTCATTTCTTCGTGCCAGCCCCTGGCCCCTGGCGCCTGCCTTGTCCCCCTTGCGCTGGGTCCGCTTTCCGTTCCCCGTGCCCCTTGCTCCGGCCTATGCCCCATGTCGCTTTCTCGTTGCCTTCCCCCGGTCTCTTACTCCTTTTCCCTTCCCCTGGCTCGGATCTTTCCCCTACCCCTGGTGCCTGCTTTCTCCTTTCCTTCCCTTTCTTCATTATCCTTCCGTCCCCTTGCGCTGGTCCGTCGTTCCATCCCCCTTTCCCTCTTTGACCGTTCCTTCCCGCCTGTTCTCCGTTCCTTATTACCTGCCCCGTTCTCTTGCTCCCTTCCTTCCCCTGTTCTCGGTCGACCTTGCCGTTCCCACCCTGTCTCTTGTCGCCCGTGCCTGCCCCTTTCTCGGTAGCTGTTGCCTTCCCCTTGTTCTCTTGCGCGGGGCCGTTCCGGACTCCGGTCGCTTGTCCTGTGAGCTTGCTCTTCTCCCTGTACCCTTCCCCTTGCTCTTCTCTCCTTTCCTTCCCCTTCGCTGCATGCTCTTCCGTCCCCTTTCTCTTTCTTCGGTGCCATCCCCTTGCCATTGCTCCTTTCCTTCCCCGTTTCTCGTTTCGCGTGGCCGGCCCCGTTGCGAGTCGCCGGGCCTGCCCCTTATCTCCTTTCCCTTTACCTTCCCCTTTCTTCTGTTCGCCTTCCGTGTCCCCGGGCGCTTTCTCGGGTCCGGCCCCCTGAGCGGTCGCCCTGTGCCTGCCCCTTTCTCTGTCCCTTCCGTCGCCCCTGTCTCATGCTCGTTGCCTTGCCCACTTTCTCTTTCCGCCTTCCTTCCCCTTGCGCCTTGATCCTAGTCCCTTCCCCCGTTCTCTTTCTCTCTTGCCGGCCCCCGGTCGTTCCTCTGTGCCGCCACGGCCCTCTGTGAATTACGTGCCTGCTCGCTCGCACGCATGCCACTTTTTTGGGGTTATATCGTCGGCGTACTTCAACCTTATCAAACACTACCTATCGAACCAATGCCAGACCCCAACGCCCGGTCAGACCAAAATATCTTCCCACAAATACCTCAAAGACCTACTCCGTATTTGCTATATTGGTGAATACCTAAGCCACAGATTTTTCGTATTCCCCGAAAACAATCTTAAAGTATACACCTTTAACAAACTTAATCAGTTCGAATAACTAAAATTACTATTTTAAATTTATCAATTAATGTGTGAGGTAAAATTGTTGAATCTTCTTCCATTTACAAAAAACCGGTGTAGGCTCACACTACTCCCTCAACCCCAAAAACCCCCCCCACCCTCCATCCAACGAAAAAAGGAAGAAAAAAGAAAAAAAGAAAGAGGAAAAAGTCAAAAAAAAATAAAGAAAAAATTAAAAAGAGAAAAGGAATGAAGAAGACGATAAAATGAATTGAAAAAGAAAAAAAAAAAGAAGAGGTAAAACGAACAGAAAAAGAAAAAAAAAAAAAGAAAAAAGAGAAAAAAAAGGAAAAGAAAAAGAAAAAAAAATAAAAGAAAAAAAGGAAAAAAAAAGAACAGAAAAGAAAAGAAAAAAAAGAAAAAGAGAAGAAAAAAGGAAAAAAAGAAAAAGAAACGAAAAGAAAAGAAAAGGAAAGAAAAAGAACAGAAAAGAAAATAAAAAAAGAAAAAGAGAAGAAAAGAAAAGGACAAGAAAAAAAATAAAAGAAAAGAAAAGAAAAGAAAAGAAAAGAAAGAAAAGAAAGAAAAGAAAAGAAAGAAAGAAAAAAAAAAGAAAAGAAAAGAAAAGAAAAGAAAGGAAAAGAAAAGAAAAGAAAAGAAAAGAAAAAAGAAAGAAAGCTCCGATGGTCTGGCCTCTGGCGAGAAAATCGGTACATTTTCCTTTCTTTCTCCTTTTCGTTCTCTCCCTTTTATGCTATATTTATTTTCTCTCTTTTTCTCTTTTTAACTCTCGTGATTTTTTTTTC
>NC_061853.1:19049139-19051271 GCF_019202785.1 Penaeus chinensis | reverse complement strand
ATTTTTTGGATAAAAAGTTAATTTCATAAATAAAACAATCGTATAAAAGGATGCCATTATCTTTGGGTGTTGTGAAGTTCAAACCCTGAATAATAATTATTGGCAGAGAGAAGCTTTGGCAAAAAAAAAAAAAAAAAAAAAAAAAAGAAGAGAGAGGGGGAGAGAGAAGAGGGAAGAGAGAGGAGAGGGGAAGAGAGAGAGAGGGGGAGATGAGAGGAGGGAGAGAGAGAGGGGGAGAAGAGAGAGAGAGAGAAGATAGGGGAGGAGAGAGAGGGGAGAGAGAGAGAGAGAGAGGGGAGATAGGGGGGGAGGGGGGAGGGGGGAGGGAGGAGAGAAGGAGGAGAGAGAGAGAGAAGGGGAAGAGGGAAAAGGAGGGGAGAGAGACTGAGGAGAAGAAAAAGGAGAGAGAGAGGAGACCCTCTCTAAAAAAAACAGAGCATATTATTCCTTGATTATGAGCTTAAATATTTGCGCTTTTAATCAGAATTACCAATCAAATAAACAAACGGAATAATTATAAACGAACATCGACAATATTCAACTCCCTCGCAAAATATACAAACAAATAAAGAAACAAAAATAGCTACAAAAAGAGTACTGACAATAAAGATTATCATTGTCGCTGGAGTCATCTGCATATCTTGCAAGCCCGCCGCCCGCCGCCCGCTTGGCGCACATCCATTCATTTGCAAGGACTTCTCACGTTGCAAGGTTATCTTAACGAGAAAGCCCCAAGCCACTCGCCGTGTTCGGATCGGCATAATCGCTTCTGATTGCGACTATAACGGGCGAATTAACAAACGATTGCCTAATAAACTGGGGCGGGAGAGCCTGGGTTGGAATAGCCAGAAACTACTTATGGGCGGATGTTCCGGCGGGCGGCAAATACGGGTTTGTTTGCGCATTCTGAAGGGAATTGACAAAATGTATGCGTGTGTGTGCGTTTGTTTATTTGTTTCTATACATGTGTGTATGTATATAAAGTGAGCGGATAGATAGATAGATAGATAGATATACACATATAGAAAGGTACATGGATAAATCGATGATACACTCATACCCACACGTCTAAATGTGTGTACGTTTGTGTGTGTGTATGTGTGTGTGTGTGGGTGGGGGGGGGGGGGGGGTCCGCACGTGTGGGTCTGCTACAAACGCGGCCAGACGAAACCCGCCTCCGTCGGCCGAGGCGTCCACTCACCGACGACCCTGAGGCGCACCCTCACGTTCCTGGTGGGGCTCTCGACGAAGTCCACGCGGCACCGGTACATGCCCTGGTCCTTGAGCTGGATGTCCTCGAGGAGGAGCCCGTGCTGCTTGCGGTTCACCCTCATGACCGCCCGGTGGCCCAGGTCCTGCTCCGCCCAGTGGCTCGCGTGCTCCAGGCTCTTGCCGCGGGAGTCGAGGCTGCGGGAGAAAGAGGGCGGGGTGAGAGTGACGGGCAGGAAGGAAAGGGAGGTAGGAAATTAAGGACATTCTCTTACGCTCATGTACGGGGAGGACAAACGCACACATGCAATTCATAATTTTTGTCTTATGGTATATAATTTTGTTTTCTTACACACAAACACAGACACACACACGCGCGCACGCACGCACACACACACACAAACACACACACACACACACACACACACACACACACACACACACACACACACACACACACACACACACACACACAAACACACACACACACGAGACAACATTTCACCGACAAAAGCTGTTAAACGTTACATACGAGACAATTATTTCACTATTTGCGCCCCACAAGCGTCGTAACACCGGGATTTTCTCTCCATTAAATTTGGCGTTATTTTCCCTTGCCGACAATCGTGGCTTTGGTCTCCTCACCTCAAGGGGGAACACTTGCAGAGGAGGGTTGGAGGGCTGCTTGGTCTATTTTTCTGCGGGGAAAGGTCGGCTGCTCTCTCCCTCCCTCCCCCCCCCTCTCTCTCTCTCTCTCTCTCTCTCACTCTCTCTCTCTCTCTCTCTCTCTCTCTCTCTCTCTCTCTCTCTCTCTCTCTCTCTCTCTCTCTCTCTCTCTCTCTCTCTCTCTCTCTCTTTCAATCTCACATACGAGAAAAGACATATGGTTCCTATCTTACAGTAATTCCACTATCTTTCGCCGA
>NC_061853.1:19039139-19044139 GCF_019202785.1 Penaeus chinensis | reverse complement strand
AAAGAATATATTAGCAAAGGGTCCGGTATCCTTTCACACACTCTCGTCATTTCGTCATTTCTATTTCCCTTTCCCTTTTCATTTGTCTTTCTCTTTCTCTCAAATTTTCTCTCTTTCTCATTCTCTCTCTCTCTCTCTCTCTCTCTCTCTCTCTCTCTCTCTCTCTCTCTCTCTCTCTCTCTCTCTCTCTCTCTCTCTCTCTCTCTCTCTCTCTCTCTCTCTCTCTCTCTCTCTCTCTCTCTCTCTCTCTCTCTCTCTCTCTCTCCCTCTCACCCTCTCTCCCTTTCTCCCTCTCTCCCTTTCCCTCTCCCTCTCTCCCTCTCTCATTATCTCCCTCTTTCCTTCCCTCCTTTGAATTGTACCAGTAATAGTCGCTATACATATGCAGATATCTACTTAAGAAGTTTCCATACATGATATACAGCAATGCAGACAACACATGTAGCACTGTGACTCGCCCTGGGATGCTACACAGAGTAAACACACGATTTACCAACACAAATTAAACACTTTTCGTCACTATTGTTAACCGCGCCGGACTCTCTCCTTCCATATATCATTTTGTGTCATATTTTTTTTCCACGGTTGGGTTTGCAGTTCTAGACTTGTGGTTCTCTTTGGAATGTTTTTATTTTTGCCATACAGTTTGTTATCAGTATTATTCTGTCGTTATTATTATTGTTGTTTTTATCTTCATTATGATGGTGATGATGATGATGATGATGATGAATAATCATTACTATTCTATTATTATAATAACTATTATTATCATTATCATTATTATTATCATCATCATCATCATCATCATTATTATTATCATTATTATCATTATTATTATTATTAGTAGTAGTAGTAGTAGTAGTATCATCATCATTATTATCATAATCATCATCATTTTTTTATATAATAGTTATTATTATTATCTTTATGTTATTATTATCATTACTATCATTATTATCATGACTGTTGTAATTATTGATATTTACATCATCATTTTTAATATCAGCATTATTATTAGCATTAGAATAATTATCAACATTACTATTATCAGCATTACCGGTTTTATTATAACTGTTATTTCGCTAAAGATAACTGTTACTGTCATCCTTATCATATCCATTATCATCCCCATAATTGTTAGTTTTAATATCACAATCATTATACTGCATATTATTGTCATTTCGCCATTATGATTTCCATTAATACCACTTTCACTGTTAGTTTATACAATCATAATTACTATTTTTAGCAATATTAATGTATTCATCGATATCATGACAGATTCCTGATATAATCTTTAACACCACTGTCATCTTTCTCCACATATCAACATTTCATTTTGAATATCATGATCATTATGATACTATCACCAACTATAATTCTTCCATCAGTGGGTCGTATGTCAGCGACGCAGTTCGGACGAGAGAACAATATCTTCTTCCTGGCGACTGAAAATGATGGCGCGCGGACCAAATAACTTGTAACCCATATATGAACAAAACTAACTTGAAAATAAGTCGTCAGACCAGTGTTCCCCGATTTGGCTGGATGGCACCAAGTCTTGAGAATTTTGCATTTTTCTCTCGTTCTGAAGGGGATGCAACGCGTCAATCATTTTTGGAGAACATATTTGTACTCGTGAATTACGTAATGAAAATACATACTAGAGTATAGTAATACCTTTTAGAATGTTTAAGTATTCTCTACCATGACCTTCATAAGTCTTAATTTATTATGCTCAAAATATCTGACTTATGTATCGTTTGTTATTTGTTTGTCCTTCAAGTCAACAGAAGTCAAACCAAGCCAACAGATTATTTTTTAGTCAACTGGAAATCCGTCACATGTTCTTGTGAATTTGGTTTATATCATTCCTGCTGTTCAGGAAATAAAAGTGCAGATTTGATTTCATTGCTTTGCTGCCATTGTTGTTTTGTCTTAATGTCATATATATATATATATATATATATATATATATATATATATATATAGAGAGAGAGAGAGAGAGAGAGAGAGAGAGAGAGAGCGAGATATGTGTGTGTGTGTGTGTGTGTGTGTGTGTGTGTGTGTGTGTGTGTGTGTGTGTGTGTGTGTGTGTGTGTGTGTGTGTGTGTGTGCGTGTGTGCCCATATATATATATATATATATATATATATATATATATATATATATATGTATATATATACACATATATATATATGAAATGTGGACATCCAGCCTGGGTACCCTGCCTCACACTAATAATACTTATAATTGTATATGTTGAAACTATGATACGTTAATGCTGAATCGCAAAGTCTACACCGAAGGCAGTTTAGTAACTAAATAACACACATCACTCACAGCTGTACCGAACATACAGTCAACCTTTTATATAATCTCAATCACTGTTAATAAAATAATGATGATGATGATAATAATAATGATAATAATAATAACAATAATAATGATGATGATGATGATGATGATGATGATGATGATGATGATGATGATGATGATGATGATGATGATGATGATGATGATGATGATAATAATAATAATAAAAATATATATTTGATAATAATAATAATAATGACAAAACCGATGCCAACCTGTATATGCCAAATGTGACCTTTATTTCACATCACATTCCGAAACCGTTCATACGCATCTACATTACCTGTCTACGCAAATCAAGGGAATCATTTAATCTCCCTCAAACGTCACAAATGCATGAGGGTCGAAACACATTCCTTTTCAGGCTAGATCGCGCTCTCCATGTTCTTCTGCATATATCGGGTTCATTCTCCGGAAAATTGTTTATACCCTTTACACATGCTTGAAGCGCATATAATTCAGTCTAGGCTGAGATATTGAGCCTTAATTTCTTAATCTCAGTTTGTTTCCGCAGACTTAGAGGAACCTTTGTTATTCCATCACATGGTAAAATATTGAAGAGCCATATACAGGTTACATAATTTATACAAAAAGATCAAATTTCTCTATGTACACTGGCTTACGTAGCAGTTCTATCAAGGCCATTTGAAATATACAAAACATATAGATTCACTACATCATCATCATCATCATCATCATCATCATCATCATCATCATCATCATCATCATCTCTCTCTCTCTCTCTCTCTCTCTCTCTCTCTCTCTCTCTCTCTCTCTCTCTCTCTCTCTCTCTCTCTTTCTCTCTCTGCATTATTCCTTACGGCGTTCTCTCATGCAACGCACAGCTGAACTTCTCAGCTTTCCCTCCTCGCAAAGGGTAAAGGTTCAGTGCAGCAGCCAGCTCATACTCACGCACATGACCAAGAAAAAATACAACGCCACACGAGTTTCTGGTGAACGTTAAGGGAAAAAAAAAAAAAAATAAAAATAAAAAAAACGCACGAATGGAAAAATAACAAATAAAAATATACCCCCAAAATAATTTACATATGTATATCTGTTCCTTTCCTTCTCCCGTTTTTCCGTTCTGTCATTTTTTTCCGTGAAGGGGGGGGGGGGGGGGATTTAAAAATCTACATGCATGATGGAATTCGGACACTGGAGCCTGATACAGGAGGAAAATTACGTACGTCCTGGAAATTAAGACACGGACGGATTCACATAATGCAGGGAGGTCTTTATACCTAGGTATTAGCTATCACGTGAAGTGGTTCTACAGGTTCATTTTAAACTCGTTTTCTTACGGGAAAGGAAACGGTCTTTGGATCTAGGGAGATGGTCGAGTTGTGATAAAGGGATAATGGACAGATTTTTACTTTTTTTTTTAATGGGTGGTTGAATGACAGATAAGAGTAAGTATATCGAAAGGATATGTTCAACTGGTTTTCAGCTTTCTTCAGACCACCAGACGGTCTCTAGCTGGTACTTTTCTCGAAATTTACGTTTCTCTCTCTCTCTCTTTCTCTCTCTCTCTCTCCCTCCCTCCCTCCTCCTCTCTCTCTCTCTCTCTCTCTCTCTCTCTCTCTCTCTCTCACTCACTCACTCACTCACTCACTCACTCACTCTCTCTCTCTCTCTCTCTCTCTCTCTCTCTCTCTCTCTCTCTTTCTCTCCCTTTCCCCCCCCCCTCTCTCTCTCTCTCTCTCTCTCTCTCTCTCTCTCTCTCTCTCTCTCTCTCTCTCTCTCTCTCTCTCTCTCTCTCTCTCTCTGACAATATGTAACTTATAGTTTAGAATTTCCTGTAATTCAACAGCTGTGCATTACCTAACCTTGTAAGTGTCAGTGAATTATAGCGTCAGTCCGGGATCCACTAATCCGTAAATTAATTAATTGAATTTGTGTATTTACAACACAAAGAGAAATACAGATACATGTGTGTGTGTGTGTGTGTGTGTGTGTGTGTGTGTGTGTGTGTGTGTGTTTATGCGTTTACATGTGCTTATCCATGAGATAAATAAATATAATATTGTCTAATACCCTCATGATACTGATTCTTCAAAAAAAATATGACGGAAAGAAATCCTTAGGCATCGAAATCCGGCGAGAATTCGCTGGAAAATCGAGGTAGTATTTCGAGGACGTAATCAGTGCGGAATCCGTCTTAATTGTTGGCGATATGATTCTCTTTTGCTCTCCTTTCTTTCATTCTTTTATCGAGAAAAAAAAACTTTAAGCCGTTCAGATTTACAACAAGAGATAAAGGAGGATATTGGAATAAGTTTAGGATAAATACGAATGCTAAAAGATACGATTTTCAACGTTTTAGTCTCGACAATCACGTGTTAAGTTCACGTGTAAAGTCATCTAATTATTTGTGTATTTTATTTTAGTCCCCCCCCCCCCCCCCCCCTATTACCTCTTTCTGTCTTCGTGTATTCATCCGAGTATATGCCTGTGTGTAGGACACTTTTTATTTATTTGTGTCTATTTTACATGTGTAACCATCTGTTCTTCTGCATTTTAGAAGAACAGATTTTTAATATGTATTTGCGTGTGGTGAGGTTGGCAGCTGGTCCAGTCTCTGTTATTGTGTCAATCGGTCTATCTATTGCTCCCTATCTCTC
>NC_061853.1:19031639-19034139 GCF_019202785.1 Penaeus chinensis | reverse complement strand
ATAATAATAATAATAATAATGATAATAATAATAATAATAATAATAATAATAATAATAATAATAATAATAACAACAATAATGATAATAATGATTATAACACTAATAATGATATTGATAATAACAATGTTTTTGTAATGTTAGTGATATACAATTGCAATAACACCAATAACGATAACAACAGTAACAAAAATGAAAATAACGAAAGCAGGTGAAAGGGATTTATTACACAGCTACATAATTTACATAACTCGCTCAATTATTTCTAATAACACTAATTCAATGAATGATCACCTGTCATTCGCTCTGTGATTAGTTACAATTTTCGGGGAGGGGGGATGTTTTTTTTTTTTTTTTTTAATTAAAATTGAGTGTATCATCCGTGCCTATACTTGTCAGCTGTAGTTAAACTGGTATGGTTAACCGATGGTCGTTTTTGGAATGTATGTCTGCATGTATATATAGAAAGATGAGTAAATGGGTGAATATAAGAATGTATAGACAAAAATATTGCTGCATGTATATCTGTTTGCATATACGTACATGTGTGTATGTGTATGTGTATGTATAGTGTTATACTGTACAATCTGATTTCGTGCGAGCCTGTATGGTCAAGCGGCGTGATGGATCGGCCGTACCACAGCCAATATTGCATGGCAAATATCGAGAATATAAGAACTGTAATATATCATTTTATTAGTATATCGGTCAGTGTATACAGGCGGGTATGCATGCCCCCCCCCCCCCCCACACACACACACGCACGCACGCACGCACGCACGCACACACACACACACACACACGCTGTACGGGTGCACATTCGTGTGGGTCAACGTGTGTGGCGGGCCAACGAGCCTAAAACCAAAGCTATCCACGTTTAAAATCTTGGTAACAGCTCATAAATATTCTACGCTGATAAAACATTATCTATAACCTTTTAAACATTCAAAGGACGTGTTCCCATCTCTGACTAAATGAATAATAATAATAAAACCCACGCTCAACTATCCATAAACAGATGCCATTGTTATCAGCTAACGAGCCATAACCCAAACCGCATGTTACCCCCTGAATGGGTCGATCACTAAGTAGTTAGGTGATTAGCACAACAAAAAGCAAATAACACGCTCCACCTATGGCATTATCCTTGCAATAAAGATAAAGCCATATCAGAGCCAATGTTGCAGACTTCCGTTTGCATTTCCCAGAGAGGAGGCATGGAGGGTTCTCAGGGCTGGATTCGAATATTTTCTCTATTTTCTTATTTGCCAGTGCGAGGCAAAGGCCAGAAAAGGAACGAGAGAAAGACAGAGGAAGAGAATGAGGGATGGAAGAGAATGAGGGATGGAAGAGAAAGACAGAGGAAGAGAATGAGGGATGGAAGAGAATGAGGGATGGAAGAGAAAGACAGAGGAAGAGAATGAGGGATGGAAGAGAATGAGGGATGGAAGAGAAAGACAGAGGAAGAGAATGAGGGATGGAAGAGAAAGACTGAGGAAAAGAATGAGGGATGGAAGAGAAAGACAGAGGAAGAGAATGAGGGATGGAAGAGAAAGACAGAGGAAGAGAATGAGGGATGAAAGAGAAAGACAGATTTGAGTAATAAAGGAAGGGAGATATAGGCGAGACAGAGGGAAGGAGGGGGGGGAAGGGTTGAAAAGATAGAGGGAAAACAGATAAGGAAGTAGTGGGACAGAGAGAGTGAGCTACAAAGAAAGAAGGAAAATAGAAAAGGAAGGAGGGAGGCAGAGAGAGTGAGGAAGAGGAAGAGAGAGAGAGAGGGGGGGGAGGGAGACAGAGAGAGAGGGGGGGGAAGACAGAGAGAGAGAGAGAGAGAGAGAGAGAGAGAGAGAGAGAGAGAGAGAGAGAGAGAGAGAGAGAGAGGGGGGGGGTGGATGGAGGGAGGGAGGGAGGGAGGGAGGGAGGGAGAGAGAGAGAGAGAGAGAGAGAGAGAGAGAGAGAGAGGGAGAGAGAGAGAGAGAAAGAGAGAGAGAGCAGACAGACAGACAGAAAGAAAGACATGGATAGGAAGAGCACGAGAGACAAAACTGGAGCAAAAATCAACTTGCTATTGCAGCTGTTGCTAATTGCAGACAGGTGTACAGAATAGGATTTAATATGTTGCTAAAATCACTTGCCTCGATCTTTTAATTAAAACTCGGGAACGATTAAATCTCAAGCCAAACAAAATTCCTTGAGCATTTTTGAAGCGTAGTTATATCCCTAACTTTTCGCTGAAAAAAGGAAAGTTAAATAAACGAAGGAAAGCTTTATTTTCCAAAAAAAAAAAGGGAAAAGTCAGTTTAGTTACTTCCCGTTATTGTCTTCGTTAGTTAAAAAAAAACATCCGGATGCTAATTCTTAAACCGAAGACATCTTCATTACAACTTTATTTGGTTTATGCTTTATTTTGTTTCGTATTTGTATTGAAACTTGGAATATGAGTGTAATTTTGTGAAAGTATTATTGTGTTTCCACTAATGCTATAATGAAGTAGAAATAA
>NC_061853.1:19021639-19024139 GCF_019202785.1 Penaeus chinensis | reverse complement strand
GAGTTTCGCTGTTCGGCTCGATGCCCAGTTCACTCTACGGTTCTATTCCCGGTTTGCATTCCGGTCCAGTACTTTGATCGATTCCCATTCGAGTTCCCGGTTCCCCCTCCAATCCCATTCCTAGTTCGCTTTACGATTCGATTCCCGGTTTGCATTCCGGCCCGATATTTTGTTCGATTTCCCGTCCGCGTTCCCGGTTCCCGTTCCGGTTCCCGCCCCGGTCCTCTCCCAGTTTGCTTTCCGGTTCGATGACCGGTTTGAGCTCCGCCTCGCACGCGGGTTCAGCCTCCTTGTCTTGCCCGGAGAATTTATGGAGGCGAAGGTTTCCGAAAAACGTTAAATTCCTGAGGTGTAAACTGCGGCCGTGAATCTCGCGAACGGAAGCCTGAAACCTTAACATTTGGGGAAACAAATGTACGAGAGGTTGGTACTTCAAGGTTGATGGTGCCAAACTAGTGTTACCTGGTAGATGGAATGGCACTACCAGAATATAGTGCCAGAATGATGGTGTCAGGTTGAAAGTGACAAGGCTGGCTAATGGTGATGATATCGTCAAGCTGGTGGCACAGGTGGAATGAATGAACCTCATGACACAGGGAATGACACCTACGCGCCGGCAAGAAACGACAGGAGGTTGACGGAGCCGCTAAGGACATACGTTGAGGTCATGTCGCGGACGTGTTCAACAAGGAGACGGATAAAAACGCACAGCAAACTTTCCTACATGTCTTACGTACATACGCGGACAGACTTACACACACCAACTCACACTTACACGTACAGGGAGGAAAGAGAGAAAGAGAAAGAGAGAGAGGGAGAGAGAGAGAGAGAGAGAGAGAGAGAGAGAGAGAGAGAGAGAGAGAGAGAGAGAGAGAGAGAGAGAGAGAGAGAGAGAGAGAGAGAGAGAGAGAGAGAGAGAGAGAGAGAGAGAGAAAGAGAAAGACAGACAGAGAGAGATAGAGAGAGAGTGAGAGAGAGAGAGAGAGAGAGAGAGAGAGAGAGAGAGAGAGAGAGAGAGAGAGAGAGAGAGAGAGAGAGAGAGAGAGAGAGAGAGAAAGAGAGAAAGAGAAAGAGACAAAGAGACAGAAAGAGAAAGAGAGAGAGAAGGAGAAAGAGAAATAGACAGGCAGACAGACATAGACAAACAGAGACAAACGGACAAAAATGAAACTCCACTCCACTCCACACTCACCCTCACTTTTTCACAACAACACATGGCGCCCACTTCCCTCCTGTAAAAAAGTTTCGTTCACTCAGTCCCCCTTCTTCCTGGCCAGTGAAGAGGCCCGCCCAGGCGTCTCCGGAACTGAAAGGCAACTTCCAAAATAACTTCTCTGGATTATTACGAAATGAGATTAACTGGGGCGTGACTTTGGGATTCATAACATTAATTATGCTGTACCCCTCTGCCTCCTGCTTGCCTGCTCTTCCCCGGCCTGCTTGCATGTCGTTGGGACAAAACTGTGGATTAGTTTTATTCTGTTTTTCCTGTTTATTTGTCTCTGTGTCAGTCTATCAGCTTTGTTTCTATATTGCGTAGTTATACGATTGTGTGCTGCTTATATTCCTGCCTCTGTGTCTACTTATTTACCTCCTATTTTAGTCTGATTTAATTGCCTGCTGAATTATCGATTTGAGTTTGCCCGATTAGCTACAAATTCCCTCTAATCATTGTTTTTTATCATGTGAACAAAAGCTTTCAATGCACATCGATCCCTTCTTTATTCTCACGTTAAGAACCGCATTATAAACAATAGAAAGATGATTAAGAAAAAACGGTAATGGTAATAATAATGTTCGTTTGCTGAGGAAGGAGAGTTGACCCCGGAATAATAAAGGCGGGCACCGAGGGAACAAGGCCAGAATCATACATTAAGTATATCTGTATCTATATTTGTCTATCTATCTGTCTATTTATCTATATATCTTCTGTCTATCTCTCTATCTCTATCTATCTATCTATCTATCTAGTTTTGTTGTGTATATGTATATGCGTATGAGAGAGAGATAACAATTTCTTCTTGTCCTCTTTTTACTATTTCATCACATTCACTGCTTCCCTCTCCCACTCAGTATGTTCTCGGTGCGCGTACAGCATAATGCAGTGACCTCTGTATTCAGGCAGTCTTTGATTACATTCGCTCCATGGTAAATACAGCAAACCTACTGGCTTAGGGCGAGCTTATGAACAACTGTCCGTCATGATTAGCACAAAGGTTGATGTTTGCTTTGCTCCTATTTTACTCAATCATTCATGTATCTTATTTATTTATTTGTTTATTTTTCATAATCAGTTTTATTTTTCGTTTTTTGTTGGGATGCATTATTATGATGATGGTTGTGAATATCATCACTGAAATTATTTCCATTGTTGTTGTTTTTAAAGATAATTGCCATCATCATTATCAATATCATCACAATCAATACTGTTACTGTCACCATCATCGACGTCATGATTACTACTGTAATTTTCATTATCATAATAATCATCATCATTATT
>NC_061853.1:19014139-19019139 GCF_019202785.1 Penaeus chinensis | reverse complement strand
TTGTAGTGCTTTCAAAACAAACATTTCATAAATGTATTTCTTGCTGATTGATTGATAAATATTAAGGAATTCATTGCTGTTGATGTCAAAACCATTCCTCCTAATTCGATTTGTAGTTTTTTACCATTTTAGGCCTAGAAATATAAATTAATAAAGTTCCTTTCCCATAATTATGTAATACCTTCACATCATTTTTTTCCCTTTCAGTAACTATAAAAGCTGTTACCTGTATACCGAAAATGGCATATTGCCATTAAGGAAAATATAGAATAGTAAAAGCGGATAAGCTGAAGCTTTCCGTGTATTCAAAATGTATCCATTTGTGGCAGTCAGTCATGCATTGAGATATGTGATATTCAGTGAAATGGATTTCAAAGGAATGCTCGTGTGGCGTCACTAATGCCCTGATGACATTAGCCTGTACACCACTTATAGAATAAACAATTTCCAGCTCGGTGGTTGGCTTATCCAAAAAATGCCGTTTTTGGACATACAATATACATATATATATACATATGAATATATGACACTCCTGAGAAACAAGAAGTATAAATAAAAACAGCAACTAAATGTGACAATTGCCCATGATAAAAAGAATCGGGATAAAGGAATTAGAAAAAGAAAAAGAGCGTCTCTCTGAGACCAGACAATTAATGAAGAAGAAAGAACACATGGAGCAATGGAAAGGAATCCAAAGCATTTCTGATCTAATCTTAACAACACATTAGAGAGAGTGTCGGACATCCGATCTGTTGAAAATAGTGTTTTATCAACCGACTGGCTGGACCCCTTATATCACGGTATGAAAGAAGCATATGTCTTAAAGATAAAATTCAAGACTTCGTCAATATCGCTTTCAACGAGAGACATCATTGAGACCATAAGAGTCACTACAATAAACTCAGCAACTGGACTAGATCAAATTCCTGCATTTTTTTTAATGTAAGAAAATCTTTTGTAGCTTTATGAAAGTGCCTCTCAGATAACAAATTATTCTCTTAACTTCTGTAAAAGACAGGGGAAAAAAACAGGCAATTCTCTTTACGAAAACGAAGGGAAAGATATATGTTATACATAATTCATATAGGTGATACATTATATGTGCACAGGAGACCGAAATTCTGGCATCAAACCCAAAAGAAGTAGAAGAGGAGAGATTTAAAGTAAGATATTCCTTACGGAGATGAGAGAGCCTGCTGTCGTACTGGGATAAGTGCCAGTCACCACGTTAAAAAATGTAGCTTCTTTACTAATGAGCCAAAATTGCTTAATGGCGTGCCAAGGAATACGAAAAACGAAGCGGAAACATGAAATGTCTTTCAACCAGATGACTGACCTGACCAAGTAATACAAGTGGGTTATTATCATTATCATTATCCTTAACATTATTATCATTATTATCATCATCATCATTATGATTATTATTATTATTATTATTATTATTATTATTATTATTATTATTATTATTATTATTATTATTATTATTATTATCATCATTATCATCACCATCATCACCACCATCATGTGAGAAAGAAAGAGTGAAGAAGAGAGAGGGGGCGAGGCAGAGAGAGCCAGAGAAAGACAAACAGACAGACTGAGATATCGATTCAAACAAAGAAGTAAACCGACCAACCAGCAGACAGACAAGGACCAAAGACACAAGACAAGCCAGACACAAACAAAGTGGGCGGCGTCGTTCACGGAAAGACAAAGTAGACCCAGGACAGCCAAAGGAGAGCATGGCCTCCCTCACTGCCCGTTTCTGTCGGTAATATTGGCCTCGATACACGTATTGATTTAGAGATATTGTAGCTCTCACCTTTATGTGATCTTTATTAGTGATGCCTTCTACGTCATGAGTATGATTTTTATCATCATTGTTACCAGTTAATTAGGTTTTATCACTGGAATTGTCATTATCTTTTATAGTCATAAGAAATGAAGAAATCCGTTCCTCCCTTTGTGTCTTTTTTTGTTCCTTAGCTTCCCCTTCCACTCTTCGTTTTTCCTCTTTTATGCCCCTTCCTTTTTTCCTTCTTCCCTTCCCATTTCCCATTCCTTTTTCCCTTTCTAACTTCTTCCCCTTCCTCTCTTCTCCTTCTTCCCTTCCCCTCCTCCTTCCTCTTCTTCCCTCCTCCTTATCTGCCCCTCCCCCCCCTTTCGCCCTTTCTTTTCCCTCCCCTCCACCTTCTTTCCTTCCCCTCCTCCTTCCTCTTCCTCCCTCCTCCTTTTCTACCCCTCCCCCCCCTCCCCCCCTTTCTTTTCCCTCCCCTCCACCTTCTTTCCTTCCCCTCCTCCTTCATCTTCCTCCCTCCTCCTTTTCTGTCCCTCCCCCCCTTCCCTCCTTTCTTTACCCTCCCCTCCACCTTCTTCCCTTCCCCTTCCCTTTCTTCCATACCCATCCCGGTTTTTCCCATCTCTCCTCTCTCTTCCTTCCCCTCCCATTTCCCTTCCTCGCAGTCCGCACACACGCCTCGCACGACTCCTAATGATGCAATAGCCCTTCCCTCTTTGCCTCTCCGTACCCTGTCAAAGATTCCTCTCGGTTGCATTATGGAAGCTTACATTATGGGACTCGTCATTTGCAACGCCAGCTTGAAGGCGCCGCGTGCCAATGATGGGAAAGAGAGGGAGAAAGAATGGGATGGATGGATGGATGGAGGGAGGGAGGGAGGGAGGGAGGGAGGGAGGGAGGGAGGGAGGGAGGGAGGGAGGGAGGGAGGGAGGGAGGAAGGGAGGGAGGGAGGGAGGGGGGAGGGAGGGAGGGAGGGAGGGAGGGGGAGATGGAAGAAACTGGTAAAAGAGAAAGAGAAGGAATGGGAGGAATGGAGGAAGGGAGGGAGGGAGGGAAAGAGAAGGAAGAATGGGAAGAAAGAGAAGGAGAAGTAATGGGAGAGAGGAAGAATTGGTGTTAAGGGAGGGTGAGATGAAAGGTGGGAAGATGGAAGGGAGGAAAGGGAGAGAGAGGGGGATGGAAGGAAGGAAGAAGAGAAAGAGAAGGGAGGCGAGGAAGAAAGGGAAAGGGAATGAAGGGAGAGAAGAGGGGATAAAGGGAGGTAGGAAAGAAGGCGAGGAAATGGGAAAGAGGAGAGATGGAAGGACCGGGATATGGAGGAAGGACAGGAAGAGAGAGAGAGGAGGAGGGACACATGCAAAAGTAGACACACACACACACACACACACACACACACACACACACACAATCATACATGAAAACACACACGAACACACATACACACGAAAACAAACAACTTCTTAGACACACATTGCTTCCATCAGCTAAAGAAACCGCCAAAATTCCCTCCTGCAACAACACGACAACCGGAAAGCAACTTCCTGATTATGCAAAAATGTGTGATACAAAAAGAAGAAAAAAGAAGAAGAAAAAACTGTCCGGCAACTCAGTAAAAGTCTCAGAAAAACGAAACTGTTGTTGTTATTATTATATTTTATTGCCATCTCTCCTTATTTCTCCCTCCTTTCTACTTTATTGACTATGCTGAAGATTGGTATATTATTTGAATGTTTGCGGATAATAATATTTATCAATTAATTTGATGATTATCGATTCAGCAAGGGGGAGGCATAGTAAGGAGGGTAAGGAAGAGAAGGAAGAGGGGAAGGCATAATAAATAGGGATAAAGAGGAGAGAGAAGAGGGGGGGGGGGCATAGTAAGGAGGATAAGGAAGAGACAAACAGGGCAGGCATAGTAAAGAGGAAGAGAAGAAAGAGGAGGATGCATAGCGGAAGAGATGGATGAGGGGAAGGCATAATAAATAGGGATAAAGAGAAAAGGGAAGAGGGGAGGGGCATAGCAAGGAGGAATAAGGAAGATAGGGAAGAGGGGGAAGCATAATAAATAGGGATAAGGAAGAGAGGGAAGAGGGAGAAGCATAATAAATAGGGATAAGGAAGAGAGGAAAGATGGGAGGGGCATAGCAAGGAGGGATAAGGGAGAGACCGAATAGGGGGAGGGATAGCAAGGAGGGATAAGGCAGAGAGGAAATAGGGAGAAGCATAGCGAGGAGGATAAGGAAGAGAGGGAAGAGGGGGAAGCATAATAAATAGGGATAAGGCAGAGAGGGAATAGGGGGAGGCATAGCGAGGAGGGAAAGGAAAAGACTGATGCTCAGAGCAACCAAGAAAAAAGGTGCGGAGAGGAGAGGAGCGGGACAGGGCTAGAATAAGGGAGGACGAGGAGGAAAAGTAAGGAGAGCAGGAGGAGGGAGGAGGGAGAGTAAGGAGAGCGAGATGGATAGGGGGCAATGAAAGGGAGAGGGGGAGGTAGTAAAAATGAAGTACGAGGGATAAACAGAAAAAAAAAAGCAAGGAGAGTGAAGTGACGAAGAGAAGAACGAAGAGGGAAAGGAAATTATAGTAAAGAGGGAGAGGAAAGGATAGGAAGGAAAAGAGGGAGAGGGAGAAGAGGGAGGGGAGGGGGAGGGAGAGGAGGGAAAGTGGACTTGCAGTGTGTAATAGCGGCCGGGCCACTTTTTTCGCGTTCGCATTTGGCAAAATTGTCCGCAATTTGGTCCATCTCCTTGAATGCGGATAATTCATACGGAGAGAGAGGGAGGAAGAGGGAATAAGAGAAAGAGGTGGAGAGAGTGAGGACAGAAGTGAGGAAGGAAGAGGGGAAGAAAGAGAGAGAGAGGGTGTGTGGGATAGATGGAGAAAAAAAACACATAACGAAAGGAATTCAGTGCGAGAGACAGACAGACAGACAGATTTAAGGAAAGAGAAACAGAGAGAAAGACAGACAGAAAGACAGAAGAAAAAAGAAAGAGTGACAGAGTATAGTAGAGAGAGAGAAGACAGATGACGGAGGAAAGAGAGAGAGTTTAATCAAACCTAAACTCAGTATTTTATCACCAAAACCGAAAACAAACAAACAAACAAACAAACAGTATAATAAAAAGAACGGTATATCCCCCAAAGCCTGGCCGAAGGTTACCGAAAAGAGACAAAAAAATGTTTATAACAATACGATAACTAAAAC
>NC_061853.1:19001639-19006639 GCF_019202785.1 Penaeus chinensis | reverse complement strand
CTTATGAGAAAGATGAGCTCATAAACCACGGAGATGGGATTGCAGTATTTAGAAACGTTCTCAGGAAAAAATCACGTCATTCCATTACTAATAACATTGACATTTGTACCATCATCTTCAGTATTCTCTTCCTCCTCCATTTCCCTTCCACCACCTCCTCTTCCTCCTCTTCCTCTATCTCCTCCATAGCCAGCTTGGATAAATGCTATAAAAAATTACATGTAAAACATGTTCTGTAAATAACTATTATCAGATCAGTTCATCTCCACCTCCTCGTCCTCCTCCCTTCTCCTTTGTAAGTTCTATCATCATTATTGTCGTCGTCACCACCATCATCATCGCCAGCATCATCATCATCACCATTATAACTTTGATCTTCATCATTACTGTCATCATCCTCACTACCGTTATTATTATCAATATGCACAACTTGATACAAACCATCGTTTTCCTCAGATAATGACGGTGCAAGTGTTGCAGCGCATTTGGAAGCAAGAGAATTTTGCTAAACCAAAGTGGCAACACCAGCCGCCATTGTGTTCATCTGTTACCACTGTGTTTGCTTATTGAACCGATCTGCATAATTGTGGTTCTTCACACCGTATAATCAGATATCGCAGTCAGTTTTCCACGGGTTGTCTGCTCGATTCCCGGCGATGGTGGTGGTTGGTGTACCGGTGTCATTGTGCCATGGCAAGGGTAATTCACAAGAACTTTTGTATGTTTTCTTTTCATTGCATGCATTAAGTCGATATTTAGTTTTATAGAAAAAATAGTGATATCGTGAAGTGAAACACACATGCCATATTATACAAACATGTATACGGTAGCTACAAGTCTGCACAGTTATCCCTGAATTTTCTGCAGCTCACAAATTTCTATATTTGTGCTGGATATGTCTATATTAGGTATCGATACCCATGGCACTCAAAAATGAATATAGAAAATGCAGAATACGAGAAATAAATAGCATGCGAACTGTCTATAGCGTATTCAGTATTTCAGAAAGCCACAAACAAGGAAAAGACGAAGAAATTAACACGTTTGAGGTAGGTTTATTTGCGTCCTTGGTGGGTACGGAATTCATGCTGTATGTTGGGAAGTCAATATGACAAGACTCTCCTTGTCCGCTAACGCTAACACTTATGTGGTAAAGAGTAAACATATATATAAAATTTCGCTAGGCATTGTGTACAGTATGTCTGTCGTAGTTATATACACCATAAGTTGTCATAAATATTGGTATTCTTTGTACAGTGAAAATTCTAATAATATAATCGCTAGATAAACAGATACATAAATAGATGGACAGATACTGATAGAAAGATCGAATAGACAGATAGATGGACAAATATATTGATAGACAGAAATACTCTGATAAATAGATAGCATAGATATATAGTTAGACAGGTAGATAGATGTATATAAAAAGACAGAGATATATAAACAGATAGATAGACAGATGTGTGTATATGTGTATATATATATATATATATATATATATATATAGAGAGAGAGAGAGAGAGAGAGAGAGAGAGAGAGAGAGAGAGAGAGAGAGAGAGAGAGAGAGGGAGAGAGAGAGAGAGTGAGAGAGAGAGAGAGAGGGAGAGAGAGAGAGAGAGGACCGTAGTGTCTCGTGTTCCAAACACCACTGTAAACAAAACGGAGAGCTGTTTATTGCCGTGCCCTCTGTACGCAGGAATGCCAAACAACCAACGCTTCTGCAACGGATTACAGCACAAGCGTATACCCCTTTCGTCACTCCTTATACGAACGGCGAACGGGATGACCGTAATAAGCGATGGATAAGATAAACAGCGATAATAACGGTTTGTACGAGAGGAAGACAAGTGGAAAGAAATGTTTACGAAAACGTCAGCAGGCAGGTCGGCCTCAGAGTATGTTCTGCTCAACCAGGCTGAGTCGATCCACTGTCCTGTTGATTTATGGGTTGTTAGGTTGCGTCGCTCTGGTTGGGCACAGATGCCTCACTCACTCGGTCAACTAGCTTGGTGGTCTTCCCAAACAAGCAGCCTTTCGGTAACAACGGCCTTTTGACAGTTCGAGTGGATTTAACAACTCGGTGGAGTCAAGTAGGTGGAACGAAAGGAGAATTTTAAGAACAACAATAATATTAATAGAAATATAGAAAATAAAATAATAATAATAACAATAATAATGATAATAACAGTTGCGATGATGATCAAAATAGTAATAATAGTAATAACAATAAAAATGCTAATAATGATAATTATAACAAAATCAATAATAATAATTAGTAGTAGTATAGTTATACTAATCAATAATAACAACGTATTAAGAAAAGCTTATCAACATTACTTTCATTGTCTTCTAATTTATTCATGTTGAAATTATTTTTCTTGATGCTGTTATGACAGGGATAATCTGTATTAAGAGCTTTGTTTTTGTTGTTTTATCCTATAATTCTTTTCATTATTGTTTGATTATTGTTTCATTTAGTCCCTTTATGATCATCACTGTAATCAAAATCACTGTCATATGATCCTTTCAAATCATGATAAATATTATTTTTGACAATGGCAGCCCATATTGATCATTCCCGTAAAAAAAAAAAAAAAAAAAAAAAAAAAAAAAGTCAAATAAGACGTTTTTTCATTCCTTCCTCAAACCTATTTGACGTAGCGTACACTGCCTCCATTTGCATACCAGTAATAAAATCCAGTTTAATTGCATTTTCACGGCCATTCGCCCCTTCCACAGGATGGCACCGACAGCCCACTTTTAAGTGATCTACTTTTTTTCACTGTTTTTTTCCAGTCCGTTTATTTCCCTCTCTTTACTGTCTTGTATCATTATCGTTTCCATACATGACATTTTTTTTTGTTTTTTTTTTCACTATTCTGCTTTAGATACTTAGCTGTTTATATGTTTATCAGTATTGCTTCATATATGGAATTTTATTTTTCATTACCGTCATCAATATATCATAATGTGTTACTATTATTACTAATTATCATTCACTGCTGCCGTGTCTATACCTCGTATTTTACTTTATTTTCATTGTTTCCATGATTTACTTTTCTGTTGTTCTCCCTTTTTATTATACGCGTTTTTAAATTGGGCATTTTTTTACCTAACTATAATTTATCTTAAAAGATCATAATCATAGTTAAAACGGCAGTGATAATGACAGTGACAACAGATGATAAAAAAAGAAAAAAAAATGAACGACAGTAACTATAATAAACAGATGATAAAGGTAATAGCATTAAGAGGAAGAAAGCGTAACGCAACATTAACAAACAAAGCGCTTAATAGCGACAACAGGATACACCAAGCTCCAAAGTGCCTTCGCCAGTTGTGTCTGCAACACGTGACAGACGCATTGCACACTGACTGAGTGTGTGTATGTGTTTTCGGGAGGATGGACCCGAGCGCTAATTGGCGTAGCAGGGTAGAGGGATTCCATACTCGCAGGAAGTAAGTGTGTGTGTGTGTGTGTGTGTGTGTATCGGGGGGGGGGGGGGGGTGCAAACAGACTGGACAATAAATCTAATATAACTGGTGTGAAGCGGTGTGTGTTGTGTATACGTGAGTGTGAGGGGTGGGGGGGGAGGTTGCAGAGTGACTGGAGAATAAGGCTTGGGGTTATAGAATGGTGGGGCGGCATGGACTGTAGACTGACTGGGGACAGAGGGGTTTGCATACTAACTGGATTTTGAGGATTACAAACAGACTGAGAAGGGCAAAGGGTTGCATACTTACTCGGTGGAAGGTGGGGTGAAGGGTGTCGCCTTTCGCCTTTTGTTATAAAACAAGCGAAGGAGAATTTAATGGTTACCCTAGCACACGAGGGCATGTAACGACGATAAGGATGAGGAAGACTTATGAGGACTTGTAGCTTTATCATGATATATGAGAATACTTATTGAAGGATATGAGCTCGAAATACTAAGGATGATGATGAACAAAAGTACATTACACAGAAAAGAAAGAAAGAAGTCCTTCAGTTAGTCCTTAGGAAAGCTGTTCTAAGAAGGAAGAAAAAGTGAAGCTTCCATGTTATATATAGTTTTTTTTTTTTTTTTTTTTTTTTTTTTTTAATGCGACCCTAATCATATTTTAAGGGAGGACTTAGCAATCCTCAGGGCGGGTACAATGCTCTTGTGCTTCTTCATCGTATCTTATCTTGCCAAAGTTCCAATTTTTCAAACTTCAGTTTAATTATTTATTTGTATATCTGTCAACATACTGACATAGTACTATTTACTTTCTCACTTATATATTCATTCCCTTATTTCCTCATCTGTTTACTTTATTCATTTATTCACATCTGTCTACTCAATCACTTGTTTATTTATTTCTCTATGTATCTATCAGTTTCCAAAACATTCCCGCTAACTCACGCCCTACGCAAAAACATTACGAGGCAGAGACAAGAAGGGAGAGCATAATCCTTACGTTAATCTAAAGGATTAGCTCGATTCTTATGACTTTGCTAACTTGGAAGGGGTGAGCGAAAACAAAGGATAAAAGGGGAGCAAGAGACGGACTGAAAGATGGATGCTTGTGAAAAGGGAGAGGAGCGAAGATGATGATGCTGGTTTCGATCTCTTGGACGAGCCGAGCAGTCAAATAAGGCGCTGTTAGGGAAGAGGAAACGCGGAGGAAAATGAGGAGGAAGAGAAGATAATGATGGTGATGTTATTCATAAAATAATAATAATTTCAGTATCAAAAAAGGTTTAGGATCTTCTTATGAAACTAATTAATTTCCATTCTCCCTCTTTTTCTCTTTCTCTTTCTATGTGTGCGTGCGTGTGTGTGTGTGTGTGTGTGTGTGTGTGTGTGTGTGTGTGTGTGTGTGTGTGTGTGTGTGGGGGGGTGTGTGGGTGTGTGTGTGTGTTTGTGTGTGTGTGTGTGTGTGTGTGTTTAACGTGATTAAGGTTGAGAATAATCTATCAACGTGAGGCAAAATATACTGTTGTTGTTGTTTTTTTTTTGTATAAATATATATAT
>NC_061853.1:18994139-18996639 GCF_019202785.1 Penaeus chinensis | reverse complement strand
GCTAATTATATTTCTTGCATGAACGTCAAGGCTTTATCAAACTCAAGACACCGTTATATTGTGTTCCTTTTTTTTTTATTATTATTAATTCCATGTTCATTTAATATCACTGCCATATTAAATTGAGTATACGCTAAACATGAAAAAAAATTATTTTCCTGAGAAATTCATTGCAGAAAGTACGAAAATAAATACCGTTTACCTTGAAAACTTGTAATTTATGCAATCTTGATAAATCCTGGTTTCATTTGTGTTATGAACAACAGAGTAAATATGATTTAATCAGCTATTGTACTGACAAGGAAATAAAACAAAGGAAATATTGGTATGAGATTCGTTGAAAACTTTATTCATGTGTATGTATAATGTGTAAATAAGATATCTTAACCTAGTATCAATTATAAATGTTTCTGTGTCGATATACTCAATGCAACCCTACTTTTTTAATTTTAATATCAATACATTAATGGCATTGTGCTCAGCTGTAGTGATGTTAGAAATGCTTAGGTTTTTTCATAGACCTTATATTGTTATATTTGTGTTGATTATTTCCTCCTCACTTTATTCATATTATTTGCCATTTTGTTCGTTTCAATGCATCAGTGTTTTATCCTTCCCCCTCAGTAACATAACACGCCTTCAAAAGTTAACGTAACAGTGGTATCTTGTCACATCAACAGAAGTTGTTTCAGTACTGAAAACAATACTAATGCCATGAGTGAGTGATATAGATATCGAAATCAATCTATATCATGATATTATTGTTATATTATCATTATCATTATCATCATCATCATCATCACCACCACCATCATCATCATCATCATCATCATCACCATCATCATCATCATCATCATCATCACCATCGTCATCATCACCATCATCATCATCATCATCATCACCATCGTCATCATCATCACCATCATCATCATCATTATCATCATCATCATCATCACCACCACCATCATCATCATCACCATCATCATCATCATCATCATCATCATCACCATCGTCATCATCACCATCATCATCATCATCATCATCACCATCGTCATCATCATCACCATCATCATCATCATCATCATCATCATCATCATCACCACCATCATCATCATCATCATCATCATCATCATCACCACCACCATCATCATCATCATCATCATCATCATCACCATCATCATCATCATCATCATCATCACCATCGTCATCATCACCATCATCATCATCATCATCATCACCATCGTCATCATCATCACCATCATCATCATCATCATCATTATCAATCATCATTATCATTATCATTATCATTATCATTATTATTATCACTATCATCATCATCATCATTATCATTATTACCATTGAAGTTATTATCATCATCAATATTAGTATCATAATTGCCATTATCATAAATATAATTACTATTATTTTTACTATTGTTATCATTATCACTGTTATCATTATTGTCTTTCTTCTCTTCTTTTTCTTCTATTGTCCTCAGAAAAAAATATTGCCTTTTTCCTTTACATCTTTCATCTGCAAGTTTGCTTTAGACAATGACATCAACAACGAATCAATAATCGCGATAATATGATTTTAATGATGATTATGACCGCAAGGGAGATATAGAAATTATATCTCGCTTTCAAAAACAAGAAGAACAGTGTTGATAACATAACAGCAGCAACATTAACTGCAATAACAATAGCGCCATTTGCAGCAGGAATTACCATAATGATGTCATTAATTCAAGAGCACAGTAACCACACCGATTCATTAAAGGTGCCAGAATGTTTCAATAACAACCTGACAACACTTTTTTTCTCTTCCTTTCTTTCATTTCTTTCGTTCTTTTGTCTTTCTTTCTTTAATTCTTCCATTCCTTTATTCTTTCTTTCTTTTTTTCTTTTTTTTTCTTTCTTTCTTTCTTTCATTCATTCCTTTTTTTTTCTTTCTTTCTTTGTTTTCCTTTCATTCATTTTTGTTCTTCCTTTCTTTCATACGTTCGTTCTTCTTTCTTTGTTTTTCTTTCTTCCTCTCTTTCTTTCTTTCTTTTTTGGCAACAGGAAAAACGACTTATTCACGTCCGAAATGATAGCATAGCAGAGCACGGGCGGGATTTATCGGCGCGGGGCGAGGTTTCCCCGAGTTCCCTTGGGAGAAAAGGATCCATCTTACTCCTTTCTCCCGTCCTCTAAGCTGAGCAATTTTATTCCTTAGGTTCTAGAGAGTTTCTTGTGTTCATCCCCTAAGAATATATCGCCCTATCTATTCCCCCCCTTTTTTTTTTTTTTTTTTTTTTTTTTTTTTGCTTTTCCTCTTCCTCCTCCCTCTTCTTCTTCTTCCTTTATTCTCAACATTCCTTACATTCCTTATGACTGCCTTCGTTGACGGGATTCCATTCACAGGACATTCGGAACTTTACAAAATCCTCGAAGGAGTCGTCCGAGTTCGCGTTGTCCTTAGAATCAATCTTCCTCTCCATCTATCTACCTCGCGCGCC
>NC_061853.1:18984730-18987230 GCF_019202785.1 Penaeus chinensis | reverse complement strand
TACATACATATATATATATATATATATATATATATATATGTGTGTATGTGTGTGTGTGTGTATGTGTGTGTGTGTGTGTGTCTGTGTGTGTGTATACACACACACACCCACACACATATATATATATATTTTTTTATATATGTATATATATACATACATACATATATATATGTATATATATACATATATATATGTATATATATATTCCCAGTTAGAAACAACCAGACAAGTTAACAAAACCACAAAAGCGCCAGTAATCCCAGCTGACCTCCGTGCAGGCCATCCGAGGCGCCCCTCGCCTCCTGCACTTCCCAACGTCACCGCTTGGCCGCGTCCCAAGCCACGCTCGTGAATTTCAGAGGCGGAATCGCGTAAACTGTATAATACGCGGACACGGCGACCTGCATGGAGTAGCGGTCAAAGTACAAGATACAGTCTTGAAGACACTGTATCTAAAACCGTTTTTAATCGACTGGATAAAAGAAGAAGAAGAGTGGGAAAAAAATAGCAGCAAAGCTTTATTGAACGGGCTTGTATCAAGTCACAATGGCAACAGCTGGTGAGTGATTCGAGGAAGTGTGGCGTGAAGGCCAAGTGGATCGCTTTACGCAAAGGAAATATTTTCAGTCTTACTTTCTTTTTCTTATTAATATTTTTATATTGTTACTTGTCTATTTTCTGTTATTTATCTTTTTTTTCATGCTCTTATTTCTTCTTTCTTTTTTCTGTAGTGAACACATTGTAAGGCCTGTGTTTACATTGCAAGTTAATTCCATTGACTACCAAGAGAGGACAGACCGGTAGTCGATTGATCAATCAGCAGTCAGCCTGCTAGACATAACCAATGAAAGCCATGGCTGCCTTATTGCCACGCCCCCAACTGTCACCAACACCATGGAAAGAAGAGTGACTGTCTCTCCGAGTGATAGCCAACTATCACCCGAGTAAGATTCAGCCAACTGTTGTAAAATAATTAAATAATTCTGCTTTCCATAGTACAAGTTTTATATAAAACAAGAAAAAGAAAAAAAATATATACATTGTTATTTCCTATATTTTTATCATAATGTTTATGATATCTTACATACGAACTGCTATATATTATATGGTCACTGGATTAATAATTATTGAAAGCATTGTTTAGTTGGATATTTGGCATCAAAGGTTTTAGTAAAATTAAGAAATCTGTGATCGCAATAAATGCTTGTCTTTTCCAAAGAGAGAAACAGAGGATTCCCTATATTAGTGTCTTTCACGGTGCAATGCTCGGTCATGAAGATAAGCAGCCACCAAAACATTGTTGTTTGTCGTCTATCAACTCACTTTACAGCCAACTTATAATGGATTCAAGATAGATATAAAGCAAGGAAAACAAAGGAAATACTAGACAACTGAAATTGCCCGGTATTAAATATAGTGTTAAATATAGTCAAATATAGGTTTCTGTCGACTAGCTCATCGGAAAAACTACAATATCCGTTTTGAAACCCGAACGAGAGCCCCAGAGCAGTTGTAACTTATAAGGTACTTTGCAATGTGTGACGTCATAACATGGCGGCTAATTTTGTTTCGAGTATGGCCTTCGGAGCCTTACGACATAGTGACGGCTCCGATGCGTGATACAATATTGTAAACTGTTTTGAGTATCCGGCCCCTGGTCGGGGAGGATTGTTATATATATATATATATATATATATATATATATATATATATATATATACATACATATGTGTGTGTGTGACAATCAGACAAGTTGACGAAAACACAAAAGCGCCAGTAATTCCAGCTGACCTCCGTGCAGGCCATCCGAGGCGCACCTCGCCTCCTGCACTTCCCAACGTCACCGCTTGGCCTCGTCCCAAGCCACGCTCGTGAATTTCAGAGGCGGAATCGCGTGAACTGTATAATACGCGGACACGGCGACCTGCATGAAGTAGCGGTCAAAGTACAAGATACAGTCTAGAAGACACTGTATCTAAAACCGTTCTTAACCCAACCGCCCCGGATTTATGTTCTGTCCCCTGTAGTTTTGGGCGAATTTGGTTTCCCCATTCCTTGAATTGGCGGGAAAATATGTTTTTCTTCTTAATACTATTACTATCGACACTGTTATTGTTATTGATGTCATGCTTATTAGATTGTCATTAAAATATTTTAGACAATGCAATGATACAAAAGACCCTTTCCTAACGTGCAGCGAAAGGGTAAACAGGTGAGATAGGTAGTTCTAATAACTGGGTATCTGGTGATTAAGACCTTGTAGAGCTATGTGTAAATAAAACAAATAAACTTGTATTACAGTGGGCATGGCATGTGTTCTTGCCACATGGGGCGATTGGGGTAATCGTCTAGATGAAAGAAGAAGAGTGGGAAAAAAGAGCAGCAAAGCTTTATTTAACTGGCTTGTATCGAGTGCCAATTGCAACAGCCGGTGAGTTATTCGTGGAAGTGTCTTACGCAAAGGAAATATTTTCAGTCTTACTGTCTATTTATTGTTAAC
>NC_061853.1:18961943-18967130 GCF_019202785.1 Penaeus chinensis | reverse complement strand
GAGATACAAGGGAGGAGATACAGAAGAAGAAGAGAAGACGAGGGACAGATAACAAAATATGAGAGTAATTTAAAAGAAGAAGAGTGTGAAGAAAAGGTAAAAGGAAATGGAAAGAGCGTACGAAAGGATAATTAAAAAAAGGAGGAAGAGGGAAAATCGAAATGATTATAATGTTAATGAAAATAACAATGGTCATGAATATTAATAATATGATAACAGTGATAATGATAATGATAAGAAGGGTAGAGAGAATAGGATTATGAACAGGAAAGGAAGAAGAAGAAGATGAGAAGAAAAAGAAGAAAGAAGAAGAAGATGAAGAAGAAGAAGAAGAAGAAGAAGAGAGAAGAAGAAGAAGATGGAAAGGGGAAGATGAAGAAGAAGAAGAAGAATAAAAAGAAAAGATGAAAAAAGATAGAAGAAGAAGAAGAAGAAGAAGAAGAAGAAGAAAAGAAGAAGAAGAAAAATAAAAAGAAGAGATGAAGAAGAAGAAGAAGAAGAAGAAGAAGAAAGAAAAAAGAAGGAAGAAGAAGAAGAAGAAGAAGAAGATAAAAGAAAAAGAAGATGATGAAGAAGAGATGAAAAAAGAAGAAAAAAGAAAGAAAAGAGAAGAAAAGAAGAAGAAGAAGAAGAAGAAGAAGGAAAGAAAAGAAGAAGAAGAACGAAGAAGAAAAGAAAAAGAAGATGAAGGAAGAAAAAAAAAAGAAGATGAAGAAGAAGAAGAAGAAGAAGAAGAAGAAGATGAAGAAGAAGAAGAAGAAAAAACATAGAAGAAGAAGAAGAAGAAGGGTAGAGAGAATATGATGATAAACAGTAAGAAGAAGAAATGATGGTGATGAAAAGAAGGAAAAGAAGATTTTAAAAATAAGCTAAAAAAAAAAAAAAAAAAAAAAAAAAAATATTAACTTTTCTACCCACAATTGCATCCGTAAACAATTCACTGACGACCAATTTCATGTTCTAAGAGCTCTTGTGATGAAAGTTCGTTACGTATAATACAGTATATTGGAGTATATTGACAACAACAACAACAATTAAAACAATAATAAAACAATAATAATCAGCGCCAGCCTTCGTGAAGATCCTGACTCGCTCACGTGATCGCCTTAAAAGCGACCTAATTAAACCCTTGGCTTATCCTGTGCCTGCCCTTTGTCTGTATTTCTGTCTTTCCGCTATTTTCTCTCTTCCTGGGATTCTTATCTCTCTCTATTTCTTTCTTTCTTTCTTTCTTTCTTTCTCTATTTCTTTCTCTCTTTGTCTCTGTCTCTCTCTCTGTCTCTGTCTCTTTGTCTCTGTCTCTCTTTCTCTCTCTCTTTCTCTTTCTCTCTTTCTCTCGTCTCTCTCCTCGGACTCTCCTCTCCTCTCTCTCATCTCTCTCGTCTCTCTCAATTCTCTCGGATCTCCTCTCATCTCATCTCTCTATCACTCTCTCTCCTCACTCATTCTCTCTCTCTCTCATCCCTCTCAGTCTACGTCCTCTCTCCCTCTCTCTCTCTCTTTCTCTCTCTCTCTCTCCTCTCTCTCTCTCTCTCTCTCTCTCTCTCATCTTCTCTCTCTCTCTCTCTCTCTCTCTCTCTCTCTTCTTTCTCTCGCTCTTATTTCCGCTTTCGTCTTAATAAACTTGTCAAAGCCAAAGTCTCGTATTATTATTATTATTATTGTTGTTGTTATCATTAATAATAATAATATTATTATTATTATTATTATTATTCTTGTTATTATTATTATAATTTTTATAATTATTATTCTTGTTATAATAATTATCATTAAATGGTTTTTATCATTATCATTGTAATTATTATTATTGTTATTATTGATATTAGTCATGTAGTTATTCGTATTGTGATTATCACCATCATTAACGCCACCACTACTAGTACTATTGCTATTACTCTTTTCGTCTGTCTGTCTGACTGACTGCCTGTGCCTGTCTGTCTGACTGCCTATGCCTGTCTGTCTGTCTACCTGACTGCCTGTGTCTGTCTACCTGACTACCTGTGTCTGTCTGTCTGTCTACCTGACTGCCTGTGTCTGTCTGTCTACCTGACTGCATGTGTCTGTCTGTCGGTCTGACTGTCTTTATCTCTAACTCTGCCGGTCTCTCTTTTAAACCCCTTTTTTCCTCGCCTCGCAATGCCGACTCCTCTTTCCCCTATTACGTTAAAGGAAGATGTACACTAATCGTTCCTCTCCGCTCACAAGTCCCTCTCACGGAACAGGCTCCTCAGTTCCCCTTCCCCTCTCGCAGACCCAATTCCTCTCTCCCCTCTCCCTCCCCAGGCTGAAGGAAGGCGTGCGCTAATTCCCTCTTTCCCCTCTCGCAGATCCAGTCCCGTTGGTCACTTTCCCCTCTTTCCCTCCTCCTATCCCTCTCGCAGAACTAATTTTCCCGCCCCGGGTGAAGGAGGACCCTTTCATTTAAACCCCCTCCTCCCAAACCCCCCTCTCCCCCAGGCCCCCCCCGTAAGGGGGGGTTGGGACAACCTTTTCTTCCCCCTCTCTCCCCTTTTCCCCCCGACTGAAACGTGGGGGGGGGTCCTAACCCCCTCCCCTCTCAAAACCCCCAAATGAAGGAGGGGGGTAAAAAACCCTCTCTTTTCCCCCTCCCCCTCTCTCCCCCCAACGAAAGGGGGGCGTGTACAACCCCCTCCCCCCTCTCCCCTCCTCCCCCAGACTGGGAAGGGGGCGTGGGCCCAACCCCCCTGACGGGGGAAAAGGGCCGCCCCAAATCCCGCGGCTCGAGCCCCCCGGTCACGCTCAACTACACGACCCCGGCGGCGGCGACCCGAGACAAGTTCTTCTCCAGCGACGGCGAGGGGGCCATCCTGCCTCTCCCCGCCCTAAAATGCGCTTTCTCGTGGTGGTGCTTTGGGGGCGTGGTTGCCCCTCGTTTAAAACGGGGCCGGGTGGTGGTGAAGAAGGCGCGGCGGGAAGGGGAAAAACGGGCGGATTCCCTGTAAAAAGAGCGGGGCGAAGCGACCCCCCACGAACCACAAACCCACGGCCCGACCATCGAAAGTTTTCGGAGAGGTAACGCCGCGGGAGTGGGTACAAGTGCGTGAGTGAGTGAGTGAGTGAGCGAGTGAGAGTGAGTAAGGAGGTGAATGAGTTAGTGAGTTAGTGAGTGAGTGAGCGAGTGAGAGTGAGTAAGGAGGGTTTAAAGAGTTAGGTTTTTGTTAGTGAGTGAGTGGGGTGAGTGAATGATGAGGGGAAATGAGTGAGTGAGTGAGCGAGTGAGAGTGAGTAAGGAGGTGAATGATTTGTGAGTTTTGTGATGATTTAGTGAGTGATGAGTGATGAAGTGAAGGGGTGAGTGAGTGATAATGAAAAGAGTTAAATGATTAAATGCGTAAAAGTTTCCTTTTTAGTGTTAAGCGGAGGTTTTTTATCACTGTGAACGTTTATCCCTCTAATAGTCATAAATATACGTATGCATTTATGTGCGTGCCTGTATGTTCGTGCGGATGTACGCTTATGATAATAGCGATTGAAATACAAAAGGAAACCCGACAAACCAAATTTTTTCAAAAGGTATGAAATTTTCATTTAAGGGGATTACATGCATCAATGGCCGACTAAAGGGGAAAAGAAGAGGGATTAAATTTTTCCCAAAATCCTATACGGTCCCTGTTTTCCCAGGGTTATTGGGTGTAAATTCGTTCAGTCAATACTGTGGCTCTGGCGCTTCCGTTGCTTGGGGAATTTGGGGGTTTTAAAGGGAAATAAAATTTTCGACAATTTTTTTTTACGCCGTTTTCCTGTAACAAAAACAGGGAGACTTTTAAAAGGCAGAACAGTTTAGATTTGCCCTTTTAGGTTTGATGTTTAGGCCTTTCTTATACTGTGGGAATTCTGATGAAATTTTATATAATTTGTTTTTTGGGTTTTTATGTTTCCCTTTATCTAAAATTTATAGTAGTTTTTCCCTTTTTGCTTCCGTCTCCCCTCTCTCTCTCCCCTCCTTTTTCATCTCCCCCTCCCCCTCGTCTTCTCTCCCCTCTACTCTCCTCCCTCTCTTTTTTCCCCTCTCTCTCTCTCCTCCCCCCCCCCCTCTCTCCTCTCCTCCCCTTTTACTTTTCTCTGTCCTTCTTCCCCTTTCTTTTCTCCTCCCTCCTCTCCTCCCTCTCCAAACTTTCTCTCCCTCTCTCTCTCCCCTTTTCCCCCCTCCCTCTCTCTCAAACCCCCCCCTCTTCTCTCTTTCCCCCCCCATCTCTCTCTCTCTCTCCCCTCTCTCCTCTTCTCCCCCCCCTTTCCCCCCCCCCTCTCTCTCTCTCCCTCTCTCTCCTTTTCCTTTCCCCTCTCAAAATCTCCTCTTTTTCTCTCTCTCCTCTCTCACTCTCTTTCCTCTCCCCTCTCTCTCTCTCCTCTCCCCTCTCTCTCTCTCCCCTCTCTCTCCTCTCCATTTTTCTCCCCTCTCTCTCATCTCAAAATCTCTCTCCCCTCCCCCCTTTTCTCTCTTTTCTCCATTTTTCTCTCTCTCTCTCTCCCCCCCCCCTCTCTCTCCTCTCTCTCCCCCCTCTTCTCTTTTCCCCTCTCTCCCCCCCTCCCTCCAACCCTCTCCTCTCCTCTCTTTTCCTTTTTCCCTCACTCTCTCTCTTTCCCCCCCCTCTCTCTCTCTCTCCCCCCCCCCCCCCTCTCTCTCCCCTCTTCCCTCCCTCCCCCCCCCTTCTTTTCTCTCTCCCCCTCCTCTCTCCGGGGTTCCCCTCTCCCCTTTTCTTTTCTCTTTTCCACCCCTCCCCCTCTTTACCCCTCTTTTCTCTCCCTCTCCTCTCTCCTCTTTTTTCTCTCTCTCCTCTCTCTCTCCTCCCCTTTTTTCTCCATCTCTCCTCTCTCTCTTTTTTTTTTCTCTTTTCCTCTCTTTTTCCTCCTCTCTCTCTCTCTCCTCTCTTTCTTTTTTTCTCTCTCTCTCTTTCTTTCTCTCCTTCCTCTCTTTCTCTCCTTTTCCTCTCTCTCTCCCCTTCTCTCTTTCCCCTTTCTCTCTCTCCTCTCTCTCTTTTCCCCTTTTTCTTTCTCTCCCCCCCCCCCTCCTCACTCCTTTTTTCTCCTCTCCTTCTCCAAACCCCTCCCCCTCCCCTTCTCTCTCCCTCTTTCCCCTTCTCTCTCTCTCTCCTTCCCCCCCCCCTCTCTCTCTCCTTTTCTCCTCTCTCTCATCCTCTTTTTCTTTTTCTCTTCTTCTCGTTTTTC
>NC_061853.1:18954443-18956943 GCF_019202785.1 Penaeus chinensis | reverse complement strand
TATGTATGTATGTATGTATGTATGTATGTATGTATGTATGTATGTATGTATGTATGTATGTATGTATGTATGTATGTATGTATGTATGTATGTATGTATGTATGTATGTATGTATGTATGTATGTATGTATGTATGTATGTATGTATGTATGTATGTATGTATGTATGTATGTATGTATGTATGTATGTATGTATGTATGTATGTATGTATGTATGTATGTATGTATGTATGTATGTATGTATGTATGTATGTATGTATGTATGTATGTATGTATGTATGTATGTATGTATGTATGTATGTATGTATGTATGTATGTATGTATGTATGTATGTATGTATGTATGTATGTATGTATGTATGTATGTATGTATGTATGTATGTATGTATGTATGTATGTATGTATGTATGTATGTATGTATGTATGTATGTATGTATGTATGTATGTATGTATGTATGTATGTATGTATGTATGTATGTATGTATGTATGTATGTATGTATGTATGTATGTATGTATGTATGTATGTATGTATGTATGTATGTATGTATGTATGTATGTATGTATGTATGTATGTATGTATGTATGTATGTATGTATGTATGTATGTATGTATGTATGTATGTATGTATGTATGTATGTATGTATGTATGTATGTATGTATGTATGTATGTATGTATGTATGTATGTATGTATGTATGTATGTATGTATGTATGTATGTATGTATGTATGTATGTATGTATGTATGTATGTATGTATGTATGTATGTATGTATGTATGTATGTATGTATGTATGTATGTATGTATGTATGTATGTATGTATGTATGTATGTATGTATGTATGTATGTATGTATGTATGTATGTATGTATGTATGTATGTATGTATGTATGTATGTATGTATGTATGTATGTATGTATGTATGTATGTATGTATGTATGTATGTATGTATGTATGTATGTATGTATGTATGTATGTATGTATGTATGTATGTATGTATGTATGTATGTATGTATGTATGTATGTATGTATGTATGTATGTATGTATGTATGTATGTATGTATGTATGTATGTATGTATGTATGTATGTATGTATGTATGTATGTATGTATGTATGTATGTATGTATGTATGTATGTATGTATGTATGTATGTATGTATTATGTATATCAGGAGAGTACGGTGTAAGAAAGGGGAAGAGAGAAGAAAGAACGAAATAAAGAGAAAACGGAGGAGATGTCCCCCTTCTGCGTGCGGGTCGAGTGCGTGGGGCGCGGTCCTCCTCCTCAGTCCTCTCCTGCTGAACATTGACGACGAAGCGTTAACTCATTAAAATGTTCTCTGTTAGAGTGTTAGGTGAACGTGGATTATAACTTAATATCAATGTGTTTTTTTGTATATATGTAATGCGCACTCACCCACGCGTGTACACACATACACACACACACACACACACACACACACACACACACACACACACACACACACACACACACACACACACACACACACACACACACACATACATACGCACACACACACACACACACACACACACACACACACACACACACACACACACACACACACACACACACACACACACACACACACACACACACGCACGCACACACACACACGATCACTCGCACCCGCATACACAGTCCTACACACACGTACACAGAACCAATCTCGTACTTATATGACTACTTGAGTACTTGACAAACGTGACCAAAGCAGACTTTGAGAGAGAAGACGGAAGTAATTCTGCAGGATTCGCCAAAGAATTGTATCATAGAAACTCTACTTTATAAAATGATGACAACATATCGACAAAGTCTAGTAGCAAAAACTAGCATAAGAGAGTGTTGATATATGATATACTGTGAAAAGAAAGTGCCACCTTTGGTAAATTGTGATAAGTGTTTTGTGTAAATAATATAAAATATGATACGTGGTCTGTGACGTCAGAGGAAGCCACGCTACTCCGTGTGTTTTTTGTTGACAACGTGAACAGAATGATTTTGTTATGGATTAGATGGAACTTTATTTTGCCACTGGAATGCTGTACCGCTTATAGTACTTTTGTTATATGACGTTGAATATTAATTGTAAATTATAGATCATATCTTTGTCTTAGCAGATATATAGTAATGGATTGACAGAGAGAGAGAGAGAGAGAGAGAGAGAGAGAGAGAGAGAGAGAGAGAGAGAGAGAGAGAGAGAGAGAGAGAGAGAGAGAGAGAGAGAGAGAGAGAGAGAGAGAGAGAGAGAGAGAGAGAGAGAGAGAGAGAGAGAGAGAGAGATTCAGCAAGTACAACGTAAAGGCTTGAAAATTCCAACGGGATCTCACTTTTTCTTAAAACAAATATTTGCAAGGTAACGTCATGGTAATGAACAAAGCAAAGATAATATAATGTTTACATTAGCCTACATGCAAAGATATATATGTATATATATATGTATATATATATATATATATATATATATATATATATATATATAT
>NC_061853.1:18919443-18924443 GCF_019202785.1 Penaeus chinensis | reverse complement strand
ATATATATATATATATATACACATAATTATATATGTGTATCTAGACACATATATGTTTGCATATATCTATCTATCTATCTATCTATCTATCTATATATATATATATATATATATATATATATATATTTGCACACACACACACACACACACACACACACACACACACACACACACACACACACACACATATATACATTTTGTTAAGCACAAGGTGCAATAATATACTCGTTAACATCGTCATCGTTACTGATCAATGCATCATAGAGTGTAACATCAAATTTGAACTTGCAAACCAGGCAGAGGCGCTTCGCACGCTCATCAGCGAGGTGCAGTTGTTTACATATGTCTAAGGCCCCATAAAGAGTGGCGGAGTCATAGGGAAATGTAGCACCACACTCTGTTGAGTAAAAAAGTATGAGCTTGTGTTTTTTCTAGCATTGTATTCAGGTCGAAATAAATATTTACGACAATCCAAAGTGTTTTTATGGTGACCCATGAAATAAATACTACTGATAACAGTTATGAAGATAATAAGAACAAAAGTAATAATGATAATGATAATCATAATAATAAGAAGAAGAACAAAAGTAATAATGATAATGATAATCATAATAATAATAATAATAATAGTAATGATAATTATGATAATAATAATAATTATTATTATCATAATGATAATGATAATAGTACAGATAATACAAATGACAATAATCCCGAGTTTTAGGGTATACAAATAACTGAAGTTTCCAGCAGCCAAGCGCAAATTATTAGTATCTAGAGTGTATATCTTGGGCTTCTGTGAGTCAAGTTGTAGTAGGCAAGGCAATTCCCATCCCCAAACTGCTGCCCTTGGGGTGACTGCCTCAGGGCGTAAGCCTTCTTACTCAGTGTATAGGGTAGAATTTAGGTGTTGTCTTCCAGGTTACAGTAGCGGCGGCCTTTCATTGGCGATTTACCAACCAGGTACTTGATTAAACCAACATATAACTTAAATTTTATATATTCAATAAGATTACAATAAGGCATAAAGGTCTCGTATTTAACCGGTCTAACTGTTTGAGTACTTGCTTGGTGTACTTAAATTCCAACTTCTTCGTGGAGACCGCCGACCCTCCTCCTCAGCCCTCGTCTCTGTTCTGAGGATCCTGTAGAAAACGGCGGGAGCCTCTGAAGGTGCTCACTGTCGGAAAATATTTAATTAACGATATCCCTTATTATTTGATTAATATTATTTTGCATTTGCAAATAGTTTGACTTGTATTGAGTATAGTCCGTAATTATTGACATGGTCTTGGATTGCCACTTCGTCGCTAACGCGTCGCCAGGTCGCCTCCCGATGGAGCGTCGCTACAACACCTCCTACGCAAAGGCGCAAAGGTAAGGAGCCTCGCATGTCGTCTGTCAGGACGAATGGTTCGGGAAAACGGTATTCACTGAATATTCCTTTATGGAGTCAGCTGACTCCATAAAGGGTCTTCTTCCTGAAATTCTCTGATATCAATGGGGTCGATAGTAGATAAATATATTGCACCAACTGCTTTCCTCAGCAGGTTGGGTATATGATGTATGGAACCTTATCAGTAATGAATTACATAATCATTGAATGATTGCTCATGGGACCCGCAGACAACGAAAGTGAGGGGCTTGTGGTCTGTGAAGATTTTAAATGGTCAGCCATACACGCAAACACCAAATGCTCTCGCTTCCTCTACTACTGTAAGCGCCTCGGTGTCTTTAGCAGGGAATCTCAATTCTGGTCCCCTTAACTTTCGTAATAGGATACCGGGTGATTTTTTTGCCTTCGTCTTGCTGCATTAAACAAGCACCTACAGCGACCTTAGAAGTGTTTCAATGAATTTCAAAAGATCTACTAAAATTAGGACGAAATTTGGTCAAAAGTTGACAAATCTGACAGAACACTTCATTATGATCATATGAAGGTTACACCTTTCTGCATAAGAACAGTTAAACGAGCAGAAATGCAAGCAAACTTGTCTTCAGAAAAAAACAACTTCTTCTAGGAAGTGACAGACTTCAAATAATTATAAGGTAGCGGCAAAAACTTGAAAGAGGACTTTGCAAACACGTATTTTGATGGACTGAGCTTAAAACCTGCATCACTGAGTAGGTTAAGAGTTTCATAAACATGTTGTTAATGCTCGTCAAATGATGCTGAGTGAATCATGAAACTGCCCTAATACAGGTGACAAGATGAAGTTTATCATTCTCTGAAAGGTAACTGGGGAAGTTTTTAGTCCATATGGCATACACTTGAATTTACACAAGTGTGTGCAATCAGTAAATGCCGTCTTAGCACAATCGGTGGGATTTACAGGGACTCTCCAATAAGCACTGCGATCATCTAACACTCGGACCATCGTAAAGTGTATCTTATTTAACACACGGAAGTCCATACAAAGTCTAATAGTTCCATCCTTCTTCCTCACTAACACTACAGGGATAGCCATAGAGAGACAGACGGCTCAGTGACATCAGCTGATACCATACGTGTGCATTCCCCATGAAACGCTTCCTTGGCAGCTGCGGATTGCTAAGTGCAGATTGGTGGCTGATCTCCCGTCAGTGTGGAACACAAGATTCTGGGAACAGTACCCATGGAAGATTTACCACCCATAAACAAATCAGTATTGCTGTTTGGGAAGACAGTCCTGTGGAAGTTACAGGTTTTACCTGTAACTTTCTCAGCAATACTGTAATTACCTCAGCAAGTTTTTTGATAGGACTTTGAGATGGTTTTACGACCCATACATTTGCACGATTGCCGTAGATGCAAACCAGCGGCTGCAGAATCATATGAGAGTTAGCTCCATCAGAATCAGCATGGATCAGTATGGTTGTCTTATTAGGTATAGATTTGCTTACAGACACATTAACAAAATTTCCAGATTTCGGAGGACACACTGGGGTGCGACATTCGTAAACTCCATGCTTTGCAGGCTCACGAAATAATGTTTTCATATTCAGTAATGGGGCGTTCACATGGGTAATTGTCTGGATTTGAAGAGAAGGTGAATCAGTGTAACTAATCGTGAACAGAGCAGAATGGATATTTCTGTAAGATTTAGCAGAAGGGTGTGAGTAAATAAATCTAAATGAGAATCTTCTTAAGAAGTCTATACCCAGCAAAACTTCACCAGGGAACTGCACATTTTCAACAATGATCACGCGGTGTATGCATGACAAACAAGGACTTAACACAAACTTAACGTCTCTTTCCTCAGCAGTTTCAATTACACCCAACAAGCGTCTAGCTGGTCTTGCCTTCGACATAAACGCCACCTTACTGCAAAAACTATGCTTCATCAATGTTGCAGACGATCTGATGTCTATAAAAGCCTTCACTAAACTACCACCAACGTTCATTGTAATGATAGGTCTTCCGGTTAAGATCTGATTTTTAATCATAGCCATGTATGTTACTCGTACCTTGGTTAATCTGCCAGCGTTAATCTGCGGTTAATCTGCCAGCGACTTCAAGTGTTGCTGTATAAGGTTGGCTTATTATGTAAGTGATCTGTAGATTTGCATGACCAGCACACCCGTCCTTGTGGTAAGGACCAATAGGTTGCAGGCAGAGATGGCGGAGTGGTGGTATGACGTGTTCCTTTCATGCGGGGAGTTTTATCAGCTCGGCAACTCCAAATGTTTCTGGCTCTATGTACAAGCAATTTCAACAGAACATCTTTGCAAAGCGAAAGCAATTTGCGAAACCACCCAGGTAAAGATTGCAAAAATGTTTTCCTGGCCAATTCTTCCTAAATATTAAGAAAAGTGATCAGGGGAACTGGTGCCACAGAACTTCTCCTTTATCTGCGCTCTGAAATCCACTGAATGAGGAATGTATTCAAACAATGGACTGTTGATTATCAGCTCTGCACACCCACGAGAAGACGATTACACTTGTTGAATTCTGGCTGCATCATCTCCCGCATCCATTGTAGACACTCTTCCACTTCTCGGTTCCTCCGAAGGGGATTGGATGCAGGTGTCTTGGCCTCGAAGATTGTCTTCCTCTCACTGGTGGCTGAAGCTTACCGAAGCTAACATGCGGGGTGTGTCTTATCTCGGAAACTGGCGTTAATGACTGCATCCCTGATTGGTTCTGCTGAAACTGTTGCATCTGTTTCATGTTCATGTAGTTCTTTCATCTGTTCGGAGAGTGAGCTCAGCTGGGCCAGCAGGTTTACATAGATCCCGGTGCACGGATCACCCGTTTTATTCGTTTGTGCACCCTGATTTTTGTTTTGTGTTTTCTTTGGCGAGATAAATATTATCATACTATATTTTAGTAAGTGTAACGAATTTAGCATGAATCACGTAAATTCTTATCGGCTAATCGAATATTCATTTTTAATTCTATGCACATATTTCAATTAATTTCATGCACATTGCTTTATTTTATAACACGAGAAGGCCTTTTAATATCCGACTGATTAAGAGAACCCACCAGCTTCTTACTTTAACGATCACAGAAATCACAAACTGTAAGTCATTCGTGCATTGTAATACGCAAACTTAATATGGCAAACGATCAAGTTAATAAAGATTTACAAATATATTATGCGAAACTCGCCGGGCATATGCTGGTTGGTATTCACCACACAATACTCTGATTATACGCTTTAGCAAATTTACGTACAGAGGAATCATCGGTCCGACAAGGCTTTAGTTATTATTTACACAATTCATTCATTAATTAATCAACTCAATTATATCCACTAAGCTGACACCAAATCGTAATAAGCAAGACCACTCCCACCCCAAACTACTGCCCTCAGAGTGACTGCCTCAAGTCATAAGCCTTCTTACTCAAAGTATAGGCCTGAATATAGGTGTTGTCTTCCAGGTTACAGCAGGGTGGCCATTCATTTGCGATTTACCAACTAGGTACTTAATTAATCCAACATATATCTTAAATTTGATATACTTAAACTAAAGCATTGTATTTAACTAGTCCAGACATGGTGTACTTAACTTCC
>NC_061853.1:18904443-18906943 GCF_019202785.1 Penaeus chinensis | reverse complement strand
AAGAAACGGCAGCACTGATTCTAGATTTCCTTTCTTTTTGTCTGTTTTTGTTAAAGATGTCTCTAGATTAAGGGTCAGTTTATTGCTAGTTAACTGCTTGCTGACAGTTACTAGCTCATTAATGGTGATTACAATCAGGCCATAGACATTTTCGTGAGATGTTTAACATACCATCGTCGTCATAAAATATAAATCGGATATAAGAGGATGAGTTTACAATGTTATAAAGATAATGATTAGATATACTGACAGTGCAGGTATGGGAGGATTTGCATAGGAAAGCAGTATGATCTACAGAGGCAAATGCTTTTGACAAATCCAGACGAACAGCCAAAATGTATCTCCATTATTGTCGAATGCATTACAGATAATGCGCGGATTCTGGTTTAGCAGAGGGGGGGGGGGGGTCGAATAACTGATTATTTGGGGGATAATTAGTGGGAAGGTTTGTTATTGTTGTTGTTGTTGTTGTGTGTGTGTGGGTGTGTTTGTGTGTGTGTGTGTGTGTGTGTGTGTGTGTGTGTGTGTGTGTGTGGGTGTGTGTGTGTGTGTGTGTATGAGTGTGTGTGTGTGTGTGTGTGTGTGTGTGTGTGTGTGTGTGTGTGTGTGTGTGTGAGAGAGAGAGAGAGAGAGAGAGAGAGAGAGAGAGCGAGAGAGAGAGAGAGCGAGAGAGAGAGAGAGAGAGAGAGAGAGAGAGAGAGAGAGAGAGAGAGAGAGAGAGAGAGAGAGAGAGACTCCTCCCTACATCACAGGCCGCGGTAGCCATCTCTCCTTAGAAAAAGCGGAAGATCCCTCAGCACGAGAATGGACTTTGGGGAGAAGCTCTCTTAATCAAGATTCTTCTCCCTCTTGCAGCGGACGGGGAAGAAGCGGCAAGGTGATGATGAGCGGTGAGGGAAGATGTAATAAAGGGAAGATATTCGGGGAGGAGGGAAGAATGTACACCTGTTTGAAGGAAGTTCACTAATTACCAATTTTGTTTATACGTTTCTTGATATTTAACTACGCCTTTAGTACGCTGGTCTGTACACAAACACATACGCGCGCGTACACACATACACACACATACACACACACACACATACACACACACACACACAAACACACACATAAACACACACACACATACACACACACACACACACACACACACACACACACACACACACACACACACACACACACACACACACACACACATACACACACACACACAAACAAATAAACAAACACACATATACACAGTCAACAACAACAGCAATAACAGCAACCAATCCTCCCACTAATCGAGCCCCAAAGAGTCAGTTGTTCGCGCCGCCCGCCGTCACGAGCCCAGCTTACACAAGGTCTTGGGCGAACTGGTGCCGCTTCCCCACGACGACGCGGGTTTTCCTTTCAGTCTTTCCTTCCTGGGGAGTCTTTGGGTTCGTAGTCCTTTGCGTGCTTACCTTATTTATTTGTTTTATTGCCTTAAATAATGGTCTTATTTATTTGTGTTATTGTCTTAGATCATTATCTAATAATCTGCTTAATCTTGGACCCATTAGCTAAGAATATTCCACTCACAAAAGCTTCCCCGAAGAATAGATACATAAAGCCATGACTAAATCCTAGACACGCCCACATTATCGAGAAATGAAAGGTCTAAAACCTTCTACGCCCCCTCCCTGAAAAAGAAAAATTAACCAAGCCCTCTCCTTAAACAAAAACAAAAGCAAATTAACCACGCCCTCTCCCTAAACAAAAACAAAAACAAATTAACCACGCCCTCTCCCTAAATAAAAACAAAAGCAAATTAACCACGCCCTCTCCCTAAATAAAAACAAAAACAAATTAAGCACGCCCTCTCCTTAAAATAAAATATGAAATAAAAAATAACCACGCCCCTGAGCTTCCTCATTAGTCTTTCCACCTGATCTCTCATTTTCCTTACCTAATTGCCGCCGTGACGCCATGGCTATATTCCTCCGCAAGCACTTCTCCTTAAGCTCCTTGCCCGGGTTCTTGCTGGTAGTGTTGGCACGAAAGGTTTTACTGCCTCGCGAAATCCCACATAACGAGATCTACTGGAACGTGAATCTGGAGGCACACGAGCAGCGGGCGGAGGGATGCGGGGGGGAAGGTGTGGGGGGATTTCGTATATTTATTTTAGCTTATTCCATTTTTGTAAGGAAGAGTAATATGCTTGAGGAATGGAGATGGAGAGAGCGAGAGCGATATATATATATATATATATATATATATATATATATATATATATATATATATAGAGAGAGAGAGAGAGAGAGAGAGAGAGAGAGAGAGAGAGGGGTGTAAAGGTTTAGGTTAAGGTTTAATTTCATTTTATTTGTTACAATGGATATTCTTGGTGTGACATAGTGTCAGTTTTATTCTGCTTTTAACTTATCCCCTGTGTGCAAGGAATGGCCGGGGTTACCATCCACTGGCGGCAAGGGTTTTGAACGTAGGTTAGCAAGATTGCTAGACCAGATCGCTATCG
>NC_061853.1:18871943-18876943 GCF_019202785.1 Penaeus chinensis | reverse complement strand
ATTAGTGTAGACCTTATAGTAGATGCAGAAGAAATTTCAACAGTGAAACTAGCCAACCTTTTCAACAAATGCCTTCTCAACGGAACAACTCCGAAAGCTTGGAAAAATGCAACAATTATTTTGATACATAAAAAAGGGGGATAGAAAGGATCTAAAAAACTACCGACACATAAGCCTCCTTTAAGTTACAAACTGTTCACGAAAGTCATCACAACTCACATCTCTGACAGTTTCGATTCTAACCAGCCTAGAAAACAGGCAGGCTTCCACAGTGGATTCTCAACAACAGGCCACATCCACGCCGCTCAAACAAATAAGAGAAAAAATAAACGAGTATAGGAAACTGCTGTGTATGGCATTCATCGACTATGAAAAGGCATTTGACTCTGTACAAATACAAGCAGTACTAGAAGTTATTCGAAGACAGGGAGCAGAGGAGGTATATTCTAAAATATATACGAAGATGGGATAGCAACCATCAAGCTCCACATGGAAAACTGTAAAAAAAAAAAAAAAAAAAGTATTAGACAGGGCGATAGCATCTCACCAAAACTCGTTACATGCTCGAGCGAGCAGTCAGAGCACAGGCACTTTTACAACTACGACGACGGGGAATTGAACTTGGGACCACGAGGGTCGGAGAACAGTGCTCTAATCATTGGACCGTCGCGGCAGTCACTTATATATATATATATATATATATATATATATATATATATATATATATATATATTACATATATTATGTAAATATAAATATATATATATACATATTAATAAATGACCTTCGCCCTGCCTACCAAGCCCTGAGAAAACTTAACTCCAAGCCCTTCTCGCAGATCATGTTGGGGTTCGTAAATGTTGAGCTGGATATTTTGAGCAGCTGTACCAGGTAGACCCTTCAGCAGTTAGTCTGGATGCAATACCTGTGCCAGATGCACCCATCAGCGAGGAACCTACCCTAACTGAGATTAGAGAGGCGATCTCAGATCTGAAGGGTGAGAAAGCTGCAGACATATGACATCTTTGCTGAATTGCTTAAGGCTGGGGATGAACCTATGGGATGGGGCTTGCATGCGATCATGACTACTATCTGTCAGTCTGGTTCTATTCCCCATGACCTCATTACTCTCTAGAAGGGGAAAGGGGATTGATGGAACTGTAGCAACTACCATGGCATCCCACTGATCAATGTGCCAGGCAAGGTTTTCGACCACATTCACCCACAAAGCCGTGTCTACCTACTAAGGCACCAGAGAAAGGAGCAGTCTGGATTGATTCCTGGCAAGTCCATTATAAACGAGCCATAGTGGAATGCTGTCATGAATTCGGACGTGGGCTGCTTGCACCTACACCGACCTCAAGAAGGAGTTTGACTTAGTGCATTGTGAATTGCTATTCGAAATCCTGAGACTTAAGGGAATTCCAACACGGATTATTGGTTTGATACTGGTACTGAAAGTGCGGTTGGAGCCAGTCAAGCTTCTTTGCTGCTAACTCAGGAGTGAGGCAAGGCTGTGTCCTTGCACCAATACTGTTATCCAAAGTCTCCGCTCTCGATTTTGCCGACGATGTTGCTATCCAATTTGAGCCTCTGGAATCACTCACAGCAATTCTTGACGTATTCAGCAATAAGGTGAAGCCTTGGGCCTAGAGGTCTCTTAGGCCAAGATCCAAGATTCAGGGACCTGTTAGTGGAACCTGTTCAGTCAATACATGCTTGCAGTGAGGAAGTTAAAGTCTCAGAGATGTTTACATACCTTGGTAACATAGTCTGTCAGATCAGGAAGTCGGTAGACAGAAAAAAAAAGAAAAAAAGAAGAAAAAGAAAACAGGTATCTCTGCACCATTTGTAAAAATCTCTCAAAAAACAAAACACAACACGAACCCTCCTTTGTCAATCAAGATGAAAATAAAACTGATTTGTTGATCGAATTGTTCTCCGAACAACAATCTATAATCAACAGTCTAATTAGCCAAGGTGCGATACCTTCTCAAGAATGTGGAAAGGAAGCATTCATCACAACATCCTCGGCCCCTGGCAGAACAACCCCTACCTCTACGCCACAAGATAAACACACTCCTACACCTTTCACGGCATTACCCACGACCAGCACCTCTCCTACCTCCCCCCTACCACCACCACCTTCCCCCGACACTTCTCCCCCTCTACCCACTCACGACCTTGTCCGGAGCCACGTTTCGTTCAGTCAACTCTAGAAAACAAAGAAGAATAACATGGGAGGAACGCCATTCGCCAAAATCCTTGCAAGGTGTCGACTGTCCTCAGGTAGTGTGCCTATTTATCACAAGCTGCCATTCAGATACACATGAGAAAGATATTGAAGACTTCCTGGAAAATAAGTTGAACCAAATTTCCAATGTGAAAGTTTTCAAAACAAAAATGACACAATTATTACTCGAGCTTCACAGTCACTATAAGGGGCACAAATATAAACCAAATCTTTTCTTAGAGTCCGACATCTTTCCCAACAATGTAAAAGTATTCCTAAACAGAAACAAGTACAAAAGCGAACAGAATGTTTGACGTTGCAAATCCGGCGGTCAAATCATTAAACACCATCAGAATAGAACACACCAATGCGCAGTCCCTCCTAAGTAATTTCGAAGAAATTAAATTGATGATTAAGGAGAGAAATGCTGATATTTTGTATATTACTGAAATTTGACTTCACCAAGAAATATCAAGCAGTTTCATCAGCATCCCAAAGTTTCATGTTTACAGATGTGATGCAGGACGTGGAGATGGAGTCTGCATATATGTAAGCGATACCCTTAAATCAAATAAGATCTCCTCTGCAACTGTAAATCATACGGCAGTAGAGGATCAGGGTAACCGTACAAAGCAGTAAGTATCCTTTCTTCCTCATCGGCACAATCTACAGACACCCTCATGCCACCACAGAATCATTTGACTACCTAGAAAATATGTCAATAAAAAGAAAACTTCTTTTTATCTTAGGTGATTTAAATGACGATCTAAATAAACCAAATGCAAAGTTAGATGGGGATATTTAATAGAAATAAATTAAAACAACTTATAAAGAAGCCTGCATGAATTACTTTGAACACCTCATCCATATAAGATGTTATAACAACAAACAAATCCGATAATACACTATACGCAGACGCTGTTCCACGTCACATTGCTGATCACGAGCTTATAGCCATGACCTGAAATAGAGAGAGAGAAAAAAAACAAAAAAACAGTCACTAAAACCTCTCGCACTAAAACCTAACGCATTACTCTGCCAACTTATTATAGCCAATGAATCGTCAATGTCAGAAATCTTAACAACAGATGACGGTGACAGACAAGTTAATATTCTTACAAATGAGATAAAGAATGGCCTCGATGCCTCGGCTCCTTTTAAAACAAAAACATACTTCCTCCCGCCCCCTGGATAGATGACATTAAAAAAACTATAAATGATAAAAATAATACTCACAAAGTTTTCAAGGTAAACATAATTGACACCACCCTTCAGGCTGAATACAAACATAAGAGAAACATGGAAACACTCCACTAGGGCGAAAACAAATTATTTTAAAATTAAGTACAATGAATGCGGATGTGATTCTGCCGTAACATGGAAACTAGTAAATACATGAGTGCCTAAGAAGAAACAAAACACAGACATTTCCCAAAATTCCATAAATAATAAAGAACACTAATAACTTCTATGCAGAAGTCAGTAGACGCACTTATGAGCAGACAACCACCCCCACATATCAACACAACATAAACAACAAACTTTTTCAGACCGCAACCAGTAGGAGTAGAAACAATTATCCTGACATGGCATTGTACATCGTCTCATAAACGATAGTTTACCAGTAGTTGCATACTAACTAAGAGCCATTTTTGATATATCTATGGTCATCAGTGTTTACCCATCACTTTGGAAACACGGTATCATAGCATCTATTTTCAAATCCGGTGACAGAGACGAAATTGATAATTATCGACCCAACACTATACTACCAGTAATATCTAAAGTTCTCGAGAAATCAGTTGCAAAACAATTAACAGCATTTTTGGAAGCGAATAACCTTATGTCTAACACGCAACACGGCTATAGGAGTAAATTATCAACCGAAACAGCACTATTAAAAGACACAAATTAAATTTATAATATAGACAACATCCAAGTCAATTTGCTCACTCTATGTAATTTATCGAAGGTCTTTAATGAGTTGGCCATGAATTACTTGTAAACAAATTAACAAATTAAGAAATTGATAATTTTCGGTTCAAAAGTTACCTGTCCGCAAGAATCAGTCAGGCAAAATCCATGAAAAAGTATCATCAAAGCAATCAGTTTCGTTCGGTGTTCTGTTAACAATCTAAATGAATTGATAGGAAAAAAACAAACAGACCCTAACAGAAACAAACAAACCAATGGCCTGAAACTAAATCCACAAAAATCACGATGTATTTCATAGGCAGCCAGCAGAACATAGCAAAAAATACCCACAGATACAGTTATAGATTCCAGCGGTTGCTACATCAAACCCAACACAACAGTAAAAACAAATCTAGGGGTACACGTAGACAGATACAAGACATTCGAGACACACATTGATCACATTTACAGAAAAGTAATGTGTACACTGATATACATGAATCACCTCAAAATGAAATACCCACAGAAACAAGAATTGCTGTTATACAAACACTAGCACTTAGTATCATTAATTACTGCATAAACATCTCGGGCCCCACAAACAAAACAAATGCAGAGAATAAAAACTACATGAACTTCGCAGCAAGAGTAACACTAGGAAATTTAAATAAATATGACCACATCACATATAAAAAAAAAACTAAAATGGCTAAAAGTACAACAGAAATACAACTGTGACATGTATTCTAATCTATAAAATAATACAAGGAAATTACACAAATTGGCTATTACCTACACAAACAACAGGTAACGTAACAGGTGTCCATACAAGGTAAAATAACTCCTCATATAT
>NC_061853.1:18866943-18869443 GCF_019202785.1 Penaeus chinensis | reverse complement strand
TATTATTATTATTATTATTATTATTTCTTTATTTGATGATAATCCAATTAAAATTACACTGCTCATAAGTATCGTAAAAGTAGTTATAACAACTACGATAATACTAAGAAGAAGGAGAAAACTAATCAAATCAATAAGAACGAAAGATAATAATATTGTTATTATCAATGCTAGTGATAATGATGATAATAATAATATTATTAACAATAATAATGATAATAACAACAACAATAACATCAACAACAACAACAACAACAATAACAATAATAACAATAATAATAATAATAATAATAATAATAATGATAATGATAAAAATAATGCTGATGACAATAACGATGGTGACAATTATAAAAATGATGATATTGATAATAATAATAATAATCACAACAATAATAATAGTAATGATAGTAATAACAATAATGATGATAATAATAATGATAATAATAATAATAATAATAGCAACGATAACCATAAAAATAATAATGATAATAGTATTAATACTAATAATAATAAAATATAAATGATAATAATAATGATCATAATAATATCAAAGATAATAGCAAAATTAATAACAATAACAGTAACAATAACAACAACAACAACAATCGTAATAATGATAATAATGATAATAGTAATAATAATGTTAATAATAATATTGATAATAATAATAATAATAATAGTAATAATAGTAATAGTAATAATAATAGTAATAATGATGATGATGATAACAATAGTAATAATAGTAATAGTAATAATGATAATAATAATAATGATAATAATAATAATAATAATAATAATAATAACATTATGATTTTACTATAAAAATAATGACAATGATAATGACGATGCAGACGATGACGATAATGGTGACGATGATGATGGTGACGCTGGTATTAACAATAGTAACGATAATAACGACAGTACTGAATATAAAGACAACGATGGTGACAATGACAACAATAATGCATGGAACCTTCTCAATCTGGAACCTGCGATCACCCACAGCATCTCTCGCTCTCGCAGATTCGTCCCTCAAAGACGAGTTTTCCTTCTCTTGTGGTTTTATATCTTTGTCTCTTTTTGTGTGTGTGTGTTTTGTCTGCCCTTTTGTGCTTTTGTTTCGGTCTGCCTGATGGTCGTTCTCTTTGTTCCTTAATTTATACTTTCGTTTTTAATGTTTGTGTTAGTTTTTACCAGCTCTTATTGGTTATTTCATTGAGTTTTAAGGTACTGTTTTTTTGTCTGTTTCTTCTTTTTATCGTAAGTTATTTTGATTGTTTGATGTCTCATTATACATCAACGCAGAAGAGAGGTTAAGTCTTGAGAGCCTGTTAGTTCTGCATTACTAAGAGGTAGACGTCATCAATATGCACGTAGGGAAACATGCAATTTCAGTGACTTCTTCCATTTTTGTCTCAGTGTTTTTTAATATATTTTTTTTACCTTTCCCTCAGGACTTGGCTGAGTTTACTTTTATGCTCCTCTGTTTGTTTTTTTTTTTACTTACTTTCAGCCTTTGCTATTTTTATATGTTTTTCTTTCTTTCAGTGCTTCTATGCTGCTGTGTTATAGAAACATTATTTTTATTTGAAGGCCTTTTTGTCTGAGGATCATTTATTCAGCTTATATCGTAAATTTCAAAATCAGCCTTTAAAGTTGTCGTTATTTCATTGTTTTAACTTTTAGTATTTTCTTTTTTTTTAGTTCATGTAACACTTTAACGTTAATTATGCCAACCATTTAGGATATACACACTGGAACTTGCCCCCAACTAGTTGTCATGCAGAATCTATTCACGCTCCAACAAATCAAGGTTTCTCTGTATCATAAGTATAACTAAGAACAAACTAACGTGCCATAAATGCATCAAGGAGAAGAGTTAATATTAAGGGACCCCTGGTCATTGATAATACTTCGTTGATCCACTACAGTAATAATAATAATTATAACAATATGGTAACAACAATGCTAATAATGATAATGATAATGATGATAGTAATAGTAATGATAATAATGATAAAAATCATAATGATAATGATAATAAATAGATGAAATATTAATAATGATAATAAATAGATGAAATATTAATAATGATAATAATGAAGATAATAATAATTGCAACAACAACAGTAATGATAATGGTCACAATAATAATGATAATATTAATAGTAATAATAACAATGATAATCATAATAATAGTAATAACGGTAATAATATTGATAAAAACAATAATAATGATAACAAAAATAATGATAATAATAATAATAATAATAATAATAATAATAATAATAATAATAATAATAATAATAATAATGATAATATTATTAACAACGATAATAGCAACAAAAGCAGTAATAATACCCCCCCCCCCAAAAAAAAAAAATGATGATAATGATAATTATAATAACAACTATGATTATTATTGTTTTTATTACTGTTGTAAGTGAGATAATAATCAAAACGATATTGATAATGATAATCATAATCATAATAAGGATAG
>NC_061853.1:18854443-18856943 GCF_019202785.1 Penaeus chinensis | reverse complement strand
AGGGAGGAAAACTCATTACAGTCATGAGTGTGAGACGAGGCAGGTAACGGGAGCAGCATCATGGGACGTAAATGAGCGAAGGACAGAGAAATAATAATTTTGTCATTATCGCCTCCATACACTGAGAACACGAGGTTAGTTTTCGATAATATCACTATCGTTATTATCATTTGCGGGGTAAAGGGATTACAGGTTTGAATTTTATGGTGCATGTGTGCGAATGACTATATGTAAATACTTATTCCAATTGAACAATGACAGGGCGAAATGACAAGATAGGTAGAGGCAGATAGATGGAGGCAGATAGATGGATGGATAGATAGAGACAGATAGATGGAGGCAGATAGATGGATGGATAGATAGAGACAGATAGATGGATGGATAGATAGATGAAATTTGATGGAGAGATAGATAGATAGATAGATAGATAGATAGAGAGAGAGAGAGAGAGAGAGAGAGAGAGAGAGAGAGAGAGAGAGAGAGAGCGTATATGTGTGAGTGAGATAGAGAGAAGAAAAGAGACAATAAGAGTGAGTAAGTGAGTGAGAGAGAGAGAGAGAGGGAGAGAGAGAGAGAGAGAGAGAGAGAGAGAGAGAGAGAGAGAGAGAGAGAGAGAGAGAGAGAGAGAGAGAGAAAGAGAGAGAGAGAGAGAGAGAGAGAGAGAGAGAGAGAGAGAGAGAGAGAGAGAGAGAGAAAGAGAGAGAGAGAGAGAGAGAGAGAGAGAGAGAGAGAGAGAGAGAGAGAGAGAGAGAGAGAGAGAGAAAGAGAGAGAGAGAGAGAGAGAGAGAGAGAGAGAGAGAGAGTCTGATTGGCCATATGCCTACCAATCACGCTGCCGTGCTGACCTAGCCACGCCCCCTTCGCCCGTGACCTCCGACCTCTTTCTTGACCTCTAGATGCTCTACCATGGTCCACGTTCCCCCTTGCCCGGCCTACCCGCTGATCTACTACACGAGCTGGCCTATTACCTCCAGCCTTCGCCCGCGCTTCCCTCCCCAGTAAAAAATACATCCAGACCGTGCGTTTCTCTGAAGCCCCGACTGGAGGAGCCCCACAAAGACCCTGGAGAGATCGGTAGCAGTGATGGGATGTCCATGACACCGACAAACTGGTGACAGCTGTGGATGTCGCTTCTTTCAAGCATGCGGCATCAACTCCAAGCTTCAAGCAAGATCAATACGCCATGGCCATTTTTTTCCCTTTTCCTTGCTGTTATGCTTTTATACACGTGCTGAGATTTTTCAATCACATCTCAACAGGTATTTGTGCAAAATGCATTTTGCTTTTGTTATCTACCATATTTCCACTGATTTGTCATCATGGTAGGTTGTCTTAATTAAACTAAAATTTAAAATTCGTAATATATTGTTCAATCTCATTAAGTGGGTAAACTATATCATGCCTTTGAATTTTTTTTCTCGAGTGCCCAATGCCCGCGTGGGTATGCCCGAAAACCTATTGCTGTATTCTAGGTATATTTTTACTCATCATTATGCCTCATTGCGTCAGCCGATGTCTTATTGACACAAATTTCGTATTTTATTGGTCAGTATATTTATTTCGACGCGGTTTAATATTCATTACTAGGATAATATGTTAAACCATATAAACCAATGTAGCATTATCCACAAACATTATTTTTTTTATCTAGACCTCACTGCCTACTTCCAAACTCTCTTCCACATTTCCCCCTCCCTCTCTACTTAATTCCAATAAATATATTCCTAATACTTGTTATCTTAAGAATATTTTGTCTCTAAAATAAGTAAATTAATATAAGTGAGGTATTTTCGTTTCTGTGCGAATTCCCACCTCACTCATATTCTCGCAGCTGTGTTTGACCACATGTAACCTGTTTTCATGACCTTTCTAGCCAAGTTAATTTAACATTCCGTTTTTTCGTATATTTTTATGCTAATAACATGTGTGGTGTTTTGTTCGTATTATCATAATATGATTAACTTACTATTAACTGATATGTTTTAGGTATGCAATTGCTATTTTAATTACGGTTCATTTAACTTTTATTTCTTCACGTCAAATCCTTTTTTTACCTGTGTATTAAGTGCTATAGTCAATTATTTTCCTCTGTTATTTCATTTTGTATTTTCAATATTTTATTTTCATACAACTTTGGGATTTTGGTAATGTAAATTAACGGTCTACGATAGTGATAATGTTATTTTAGCTTTTGTATGAATATATGTAATAGCTGTAATAACATTAAAGTAATTCAAGGATTTACTTTCAAAGATGTAGCTTCAGGTTTTGCATAAGTGATTATATATATTGTAAATCCAAGATATGCAAATTATTTGTTTGTTTTATCATTATAGTAAATTTTATGCGTATTATTTACTCCACTATCGTTATTTTTTCCTCATCGGCATGCTTTTATTCTCGTGACTGTAATATCAATGTAATTCAGTAGGAAATACGGCGAGTTTATTCGCGTACAATTTTTCGAAATTGAGGTTATTTTCATATGAATTCAATTTAT
>NC_061853.1:18794443-18799443 GCF_019202785.1 Penaeus chinensis | reverse complement strand
TACATATATACATACACGGACACAAACACAAACACACACATTAATATATATTCCAGGAAATCGAACATTACCTGCGATACTTCGGTACAACAGAAATAAATTATATTTTCTTAAACATAGCTGTGGGTACCCAGATAGTGAAATGATCCACAGACTAAATTTAGACATTTTTCATGCCGGGGAAGCAAGGGAGGCCGTCACATTCAACGGTACATACCCGTGCTCCGGATAAGGAATAAGGAATGGAAGTCCCACTCAGCTACACCCTTCCGATATCCCTCAACGAGAAAATTGACGAGCAGCGCACAATCATCACGTCTGAATCACAAGGTACTGTAGCCATCATAGATGCTTGGCAGATACATATACCTGACTACACCTTGTTCCATCGCCTCCACACAGCCAAACGAAGAGGAAGAGGTCATTCTGCTGTGCCAAAACGACGTCTCATCCTCACCCTTGGACGTGGAAGTGTTGTAGGTGCGGGTCATCTCCCCTCACCACCCTTGCCTTGCCTCGTTCATTATGTGCTCGACGATCCTCCATGAGCCCAAACCAAACAGCTGCTACTCAGCCAACTGACCCACACCATCGACTTTCTGTGTGTGCGATATCCGTCGTGCAAGATGATTATATGTGGTGATCAGTGCCCCCAATTTTTTTTTTTTTTTTTCTGGGAACCTGGGAAACTGGGAAAAAAAATTGTTAGGTAAAAGTATTGTGTACAATAGTTCTACCAATAGTACGCAAAAAAAATAAAAAAAAATAAAGGGCATCTAATTTATTGGGTCTGGAGAAAGTTTCCAATAAAATATCGTAATTTGGTTGTTGTTGGATCTTTTTTTTTATTTTTGGCAAACATGGACTTTGCATAAAAGTAAACGAAAATCAAACAACTTTGTCATTAGCTATGAGTCTATCATATCCAAATTATAAATTAACAGGATCTCCATAACTTTTGAGCCTCCTTTGTATGTTTGAAGTTGCTCAATGACTGTTCGATAAAAGTGCCACTCCGATTTCTTTGATCGCCAGTATCCGTCCATTGCCTCTTTTATGATAGGATCAGAATGAGCTAAGTTCGGACCGTTAACTGCAATCTTGAATTCCTCAGTGGCATTTTCTTCATCAAGATTTCTTCTCTCGTCGAAATGACTTTCAAACACTGATACAGTGGACTCTAACACGGATTCACAGGAATGCTTTATACAGCTAACTGCCATTGCTTATAGCAGCATCTCTATGTCTTGAAAAATATTTTTTTGTGGGTCAAAGAACATTTTTTCAGTTCAGCGATAGAAAAGCATTTAATCACTTTTTCAAGTCGCTCAGGAATTATTTATGCTGATCCATTAGCAATTGATCTAATACATTGCTTAGTGAGCTCACTACGACACCCTCACTTGTTGTGGCTGCAATTTTGATTCTTCAAGTTCCTTCAATGAAACTGTTACAGCAATCAAATCCAGCAGTTAAGCTAACGAGTTTCATTGATAACAGCTGTTATATCTGGGCTAAAATTCGGCCCACTAATTTCGCCAACTGTTGCTCTGACACTGGTTTTGGTGCAAGGGATACGTTCGTTCCCTCTTTGCTTGATCTTCCGCGAGTCTGGCCAGAGAGTCCTGAAGCAACTGTTTCATGGGCGTCAATTATAGGTATGCCACAAATTTCTCCTTTTTCTGTGAATGAGGTCGTGGCTTGGTGATAGAGTAGCCATAAACATCTTCTTTTGCCAGGTAGCTTGCATAATTCATTGCACTTTGCATGATCTTCAAGGCTCTCAGACATCATCCTCAAGATTTCTACCTCCTTCAAAAATTTATCATATCGTTAATGAGGTAGAAGGCTAACTTGCTGGACAACTTTCACAATGACACCATATTGCGAGTATATGTCAGCACATCCCGACAAGGTCAGCAGGAAGTGTGCAATCAGGATTTTGCCAAGAAGCTGCTTTGCTTCAACAGAACTTTTTCTCTTTGCGGCATTGGTGGGATCTTGTGCTGCTTCAATCTTTTTCTCCTCAAGACATGATATTATTGCTTGCATATCATGGTGAGTATTCTTGTACACCAACCGCTGGCTGTTAGCAAATCTTGTGTCGGAAAATTTCACGAGGGCCTTCACATCAAGTTTCCAAACGGCAGATGCCTTCACTAACTTTTCATAATTTTTTCCTCAGTTAAACAACCGGAAAAGCTCCGAACAAGTGTCTGTGCCGTTTACAAGCCAAGAAAAGTCTTTCTCTTTGCATAAATACGTGTCAATGAGGCCACTTTTGTGCAATGCATCCCATCCCCACAGAACAGTGCCGGGCTGAAGGCCATAGAGCAGGGCTACTCAACTATTATAAGCAAAGGTCCAGTTAGACAAGCTCCAATGTACGCATAGGTCCGGAAATTTTTATTACATGAAATATAAAAAAGAAAACAATCTCATAATTTTCCCTGAAAAAAAGACCCTGGCTGTTGTGGCGCCTTCCTTCAAATCACTCACTCACTCATTCATAACTTTCCTTGAAAAAAAGACATTGGCTGTTGCGGCGCCTTCCTTCAAATCACTCACTCACTCACTCATTAATAATTTTCCTCGAAAAAAAAGACATTGGCTGTTGTGGCGCCTTCCTTCAAATCACTCACTCACTCACTCACTCATTCATAACTTCCAGGACCTTCATGCTATTTAACTAGAATTTTCTCTTCCTGGGGTCTGAGGTCCAACTGCAACACTCAGAAGTTCCGGATCCGGACCGCGGTCCGCCAGTTGAGTACCCCTGCCATAGAGCTTTTCTAATTCTTTCTCAACCCCCAGGTGAAGGTACTGTCCGTCGAATGACCCACCTTCGATTTGGGAGGACTGGACACCAAAGACATCAAGACCCTCTTGTTTTATATTCATTGCGTGGTCTTCCCCTTTGTGTCCCCTGACGATTGGTTGGCCAAGACTGATGACTTGGATGAGTTCAGGTGCAGCTGGAACAACAGTAATGACTGAAAGAAACTGACGGGGCCTATGCTTGTACATAGCTTTGTCTGCGGTTACGTTAACTGGGGGGAGATGACCTGTTTGCTGCAACCTTCTTGACAAGAATCTTCTCACTTTTTGATCAACTACTTCACAAACGAAAGGTTGAAATGCTGCAGGAAATAATGTGCTGTGGTTAAGTTCACCAACTTTAGTACCAGCTTTCTTCATAAGAAGGACGTCCTCCTCGAAGTCTACATTTGGTCGTCCTTTGGTAAACAATTTCATGCATACTTGTCTAAGGTTCATCCCAGCCTCTTGATTCAGGGTTTTTAATTTCTTTTCTTCTTTCTTTCTCTCTTTTTCCAATTTCAGCTTTTCTTTGTGCTGTTTTCAATCAGTACAATGCCTCTTTACATTTTCTTCAAGTTTACGAAAGCACGTGGTAAATATTCCTCTTCGTCAAATTCAACACCCAAATCTTGATTGTAGGCGAAAACTCCAACTTCATTAGATAAACCTTCAGTACTACCTGAGTCACAAACGGTGCATAGCAGCTGTCCTTTCTCGGCATTGTATTCAAACCGAAGTCTCAAGTTCTGTTTAAGATCTTGCCACGAGAGTCACATTTTGAATATCTTTATTTATCATTTCATCAGAACCTTTCATTTGTTTTGGTACACTGACGTTGCAATTTTTAATCTCTTCTACATGTTGCAAATTGTCAATTTTTGCAATTATTTTATCAAGTTTATCTTGATCAGCTGGTTCAATTATTGAATTAACACTACATGTAGAAGTCGGTAGATTCGATATTCTGTGGCGGAGGAAAGGGTACTTCATATTCCTCAGCAGCGACAGATGGTTTTGATACTTTATTTGGTACTTCGCAATCCAACTGATTTTGGCTTGACAATTCTTTCGTTCTTTTTTCTCCAACTGCGACGTCGTCTGGAGCTTTCTCGATGCCCGTGAAAAACGAAATTCGCGTTTGTCCATGAGGAGTGAGGTCACTTAGGTTTTCCCCTGGATGTTTAGTGACCAAATGACTTTTGTAATTCTTCCGCAGAATCAAGCTTTTGCATACACGGCATCTAATCTTGAGAGTTTCGCTTAAAGAAGGTTGTTTTATAAGCGGTTTATTTTTTACAGACATAACTCGAGTTCTTGAAAAATATTACTGATTTGCCTTAAAGCTAAATTTGCATTTTCGTGTCTACAGTGAGTCGTCTTTTTCCCACCTTCTTGCTATTCTATCAGTAGTTAATTATCACATTTTCAAATTGAATGGATTATATGGTAACCTCCCTCACACTGAAAAACACAATGACTTAATGATGTTCCCACCGTTCGCGTTTCCGCCACTGATCAGTGGTTTCCGCCACTGATCAGTGGTTTCCGCTTGTTAACAGTCTCTCTTTCAAAAAGGCCTCTTTTCCAAGTTTCCTTGAAGCCCGAACGGGGACTCGAGGCAATATGATTTGTGAACAAAATGGCGATATGTTTATTGGCTGGAAGAAATCTTCAAAACAGATGGTGCTCTGCACAATTAACTGGTGTTTGGGAACGCTAATAGATGCTAATAAAGAAGATGAATCAGGTTACCTGTTTATACTTATTAGCCAGCTTTTTTGGCCTTCATTTCATATTCATATCGTTTACATTAATAAATGGTGACAGCTCATTATTCAAAGGACAAATAAGATGTGAAAGAACACGAGGATGTAATTCAATACCAATCAGAAACTTTGCCAAGAACTCAATCAAGATACAAGTCAACTATTGTTTTGCTATCATGAAGAAAACTTAGGATGCATGTAATTTTCATAGCTTTTGAAGTTTGAAGATCCAAAAGCACATAGCCAGTGGCCTCACTGAGGCATCTGGGTCTTTAAGGAAAAGCACTGAGACGGGGCCCCTATTTAATAACTGCAAGAAAGTCCAATCCAATCCTTATGTAGAGCATGTCAAACATAATAGCAAAACGTATAAATTGTAATTTTTCTTGTTAACCAGGGGGAGCTTGAGTAACA
>NC_061853.1:18759443-18761943 GCF_019202785.1 Penaeus chinensis | reverse complement strand
TTTGCAATTTCGGGTTGCCTTGTGTCCATTGTAATACTGATAATAAGAATGACAATAGTAATGATATTCATAATAACAATAAAAATCAAGATGATCATAATCATAATAAAAAAAAATAAAAAACAATGATAATAATAATGATAATTTAAATATAGACGATAATGATAAAGATGACCATTATAACACTAATTATATTAATAATAATGATGATAGTGGCAATGAAAATAGTAACGATAATGGCAATTATGATAATTGATAATGATGATGATGACATTTTTAACACTAGTGATAATAATGATGATGATGATGAAAATAATAATAATGATGGCAATCATTATAATAATTACCAAAAAGATAGTTATGATGGCAATGATGGTGCTAGTAATAATGATGATAGCTTTAATAATAAGAAAACAAATAACAATAATAATGATAATAACAATGATAATAATAACAATAATAATAATAATAATAATAATAATAATGATAATGATGATGATGATGATAGTAATAATATTGATAATGATAATAATAGGAATAAGAATAAGAATGATAATGATAATGATAGTAATAACGAATAATAATAATAAAAATAATAATAGTAATAATAATAATAATAACAATAATAATAATAATAATGATAATAATGATAATAATAATAATAATAATAATAATAATAATAATAATAACAATAATAGTAATAATAATAGTAAAATAAATGATAATAGTGATAATAATAATAATAGTAATGATGATGATAGTGATGATAACAAGAATAATAAAAATAATAATGATAATGATAATAATAATAATAATAATAATAGTAACAACAATGATGATGATAATGATAATAACAATAAAAGGTAATAACAATAATTAAGATGATATTGAATATGGTAATAACACTTATGATGAAAGTAATGATAATGACAATAATGATATTGAAAATGATGATAATAATAATAATGACAATAATGATAATAATAACAGTGATAATTATGATTATATTAATAATGATAATAATAATGATAATTATAATGATGATGGTGATGAGGATGAAGATGATAATGTTAATGATAAGTATAATGATGTTAATGAGGATAACGGTATCATTATTAATATCATTATTATTATTATATATTTTTTTTTTTTATTGTTATTGTTATTGTTATTGTTATTATTATTATTATTATTATTATCATTATTGTTATCATTATTATTATTATCACTTCTTTTGTTATTATTATTATTATCATCATTATCAACATTTTTAATATCATTATTACTATTATTATCAATATTGCTATTATTATTATTGTTAATATTATTATTATTATTGTTATTATCGTTATTATTATTATTATCATTTTTTTATTATTAGTATTATCATTATCAACATTTTTTAATATCATTATTACTATTATTATTAATATTGTCTTTATTATTATTGTCAGCTTGCAACTTTATTGTGTATATTTTGATTTATCATTTTAGTATCTATTATTTTATTATCATTATTATTATCATTATTATTATTATTATTATCATTATTATCATTATTACTAATCTTATTACTATTATTATCATTATTATTATTATTATTATTATCATTATTACTACTATTATTACTATTATTATTGTTATTATTATTATCATTATTATTATTATTATTATCATTATTATCATATTATTATTATTATTATTATTATTATTATTATTATAATTATTATTATTATTGGAACCGGCAGTGACTTGGACTGGCTTGCCCACACAGTGACTAGATTATTATTTTTATTATCAATGTAGTTGTTATCATCATCATGACTTATCTTCTCCCTCTCTTAACCTCTTCCTCAACTTGTCATGATCACAATTTTTAGTATTACTTCGACTTTTCTATTTTTATCGCAAGTTTGATGCCTGGTTTCGCGGTATCTCTCTTCACTTTATTTCTGCTTTGATAACACATGTTTATGTTTTGTTTTATTTTTTTGTTTGTTTTTCGCTTTTCTATTTCGCACGGTTTTTCTATTTCGAATTTTGTCGCATTTTTGTCGTATTCACTACTTTCGCTTTTTCTTATTTTCCCTTTTGCTGTTTCTAATATCAGTTTATTTCGCACGATTATTTTTTTTTCTCTTTTCTATTATTATTTCGAAATTTTATCGCACTTTTTGATGCCTTTTTCTTTATTCCTTTTTCGCTTTTTCATATATTTCATTAATCATATCGGTTTATTTCGCTCGCTTAGCTTTCTTTTCAGTTTCTGTTTTCTCTCTCCAATTTTTATCGTTCTTTTTGACGCATTTTCTGTTTCCGCTTCTTTCTGTCGCACGTTTATTTGTTTTCTATTTGTTACATTGTTTCTCTTCGGCATTCCTCTTGCGTCGCTTTTCGTTACCTTACTTAGAATATACGTGTACGTCTGTGAAGAAATCCTTAAAAGTTGAGAGAGAGAGAGAGAGAGAGAGAGAGAGAGAGAGAGAGAGAGAGAGAGAGA
>NC_061853.1:18709443-18711943 GCF_019202785.1 Penaeus chinensis | reverse complement strand
TTTCATTTCTTGGTGTGGCTTTTTTTTATTTTCATATATATATATATATATATATATATAAGCATATCTATATGTATGTATATATAAATAAATATATATATACATATATGTGTGTGTGTGTGTGTGTGTGTATGTGTGTGCGTGCTTCCGTGCGTGTGTGTGTGAATATATATATATATTTACATATATGTAATTATATATGTGTATGTACACACACACACACATACATATATATATATATATATATATATATATATATATATATATATATATATATATATAAACACACACAGACACACAAAGACGTCTCACACAAAGAGTTGCTAGTACATACACACACACGCACACACACACACACGCATACACAGACACACACACAGATATATATATATATATATATATATATATATATATATATATAGATATACATATACATGTGTGTGTATGTGTGCATCAATAATTTGCACCTAGTGCATCTAGTGCGGTAAAATGAAAACAGGCGTATCCAGGCAGTCCTAAATATATAACTTAAACCTATGGGATTACAAGACTAAAACCCTATTAAATATATAGTTACTTCCAAACACTAAAATAGTGCCTAGTGAAAGCACGCGTAGCAGGATGCGTTACATGATCCTAGCTGTGATGCAACACAGGGATGTCTGTCCTCTATAAAAGAAACGTTTATTTTGTCCAAACAGCACATTGAACAATTTCTGTCTTAATTGGATGAACAACATCCATGATCCTAGATATAATGCTAGGTATATTGGATCATCTACACGATGGTTCAAACACAGAATACTTGAACATATGGGTAAATCTATAAGAACTAGCCTACCTCTGAGCAGATCTTCTTTCTCAGCTGTCCGCCAGCACTCACACACAGATCATCCTTTCACTCAAAATGATTTTGAAATTCTGTTCACAACACCTAACAGATTCGGCCTCATCCTCTCAGAATCACTGTACATTCACAAGATGAAACCCGATCTCAACAACAGCACAGTCATTCAGTTGTTTACGGTATAATGCGATTGCCGTAACCAGCAGTTTCTTTCCTTTTCTTTTTGTTACATTATGTTTCCCATTTTTGTCGTTGTTTCTTCTTTTTTCTTTAACTAATAATGTTTTTTTGTTTATTATTTCTAGTCTGATGATGGAGATCCTGCCTCTACTTTTCATTCGATATATGTATATATACATTTATATGGATATATATGTATATATATGTATATATATATGTATGTATACACACACACACACACACACACACACACACACACACACACACACACATATATATATATATATATATATATATATATATATATATTTATATAAAGTCGATAAAATCCACTTCCACGTAAACCTGACTGACGGATCACGAAGTGAGGCAAAAAACGGATTCGCTCGCGAAGTGTAGTCTGAAGCGCTAATCTGAAGTCGACACTTCAGTGAGAGGATCGGCAGCTGGCTTTACTACGGGAGGTAAAATCCGGCTGGAAAATTCCGGACTGCGTGTAGGGACGGAACAAGCGAAGAACAGTGGGGATATTGGTCCTTATGGACGCACTGGGGATTGATTGTGGCAGTTTTATGGACGGTAATGGGTATTGCGATGAAAGTGTTGGTGATGATATTGACAATAGTGAGCATAGTGAATATAATGACTATGATGTGATAATAATAATGAAAATGATGTTGATAATGGCAATAATAATGATGATAAGTAATAGAAAAAGAAAAAGAAGAAAAAAACGTCAATTATAGTACTAATTTAAATAATGATAATGATAAAGATTATAATAATAATGATATCAATGATAATGATAATGACAAAGATAACAATAATAATAACGATAAGGATCATAAGGATGATGATAATAACAATGATAATGATTATAATGGTAATAATAATAATAATAATAATAATAATAATAATAAAGATAATGATAATAATAATGATGGTAATAACAATAATAGAATAATTATAATAATAACGATGATGAAAATAATAATAATAATGATAATGATAATGATAATGATAATAATAATAATAGCAATGATGATGATAATAATGATAATAATAATAATAATGATAATAGTAATAGTAATAGTAACAGTAATAGTAATAGCAATAATAATAATAATAATTGTACTAACAACAACAAAAACATTAGAAATTATTATGACAATACGAGTAGTAGTAATAATAATAAATGATCCAAAATCCCAGAATAGTAATAATACATGTAATAATAACAATTATTGTGATAATAAAAACACTAATGAAAGAAAAAAAAAAAAAAAAAGTAGTAAAAACACTCATCATCATAATAATAATAAGGAACATACTGATAACCATGATGGTGATAAAAACGAAATTATCCATAAGAAAGTCATTAAAATTCAATTAATAAGTGGTAATTAATTTCTAAGATAATTTTCAGTGTCTTTGTCCGAGGAGATTTTGGAACAAGATTGGTCAGCAAAATGC
>NC_061853.1:18696943-18699443 GCF_019202785.1 Penaeus chinensis | reverse complement strand
TTATTATTATTATCATTATTATTTTGTTTCATCATTATTATCATAATGGTGATGCTGACAATGATAATGATAATAATAATACTAATAAAGATAATGATAATGATAATAATAATAGCTGGCGTACTATACTAGCGTCAGGCAATGAAGGGCTAGCTAGTGTGAACATCAAGAGAGGAATCTTTCAGGGCGACACACTGTCTCCATTGTTGTTTGGGATTGGGCTTATTCCACTAAACCATCTACTCAGAAATATATCTGCGGTTTACCAACTTGGAAAAGGAAACGGGAAAAAGATCAACCCTTTACTTTTTATGGATGATCTTAAGCTGTATGGAAGCAATGAGAGGGAGACTGAAAGACTTACTAACACAGTTAAGGTATTTTCTAAGGACATCTGTATGGAGTTTGGATTGCATAAGTGTGCACATGTCACAATGAAGGCTGGAAAGCTTGCTAATGTTGGTGGAATGGAGCTTTCGTCGGGGGAAGTGATACCAGAGTTAGAGTCTGATAAAGGCTACAAGTACTTAGGTATTTTAGAAGTTGATGCTATTATGCATGCAGAGATGAAAGATAAGATCAGAAAGGAATACTATAGAAGAGTTAGACAGTTAACAGCATCGAAATTGAACGGAATTAATGTAATTACTGCAGTAAACTCCAGAGCAGTTACTTTAGTGAGATACAGTGCAGGAATTCTGAAATGGACCAAAGATGAGCTGAACATTATGGATCGAAAAACACGAAAGATTATGACAATGAATCGAATGTACCACCCACAGAGTGACATAGACAGGCTGTACACCCCTAGAAAGGAAGGTGGAAGAGGTCTCCTTAGTATTGTAGAGTGTGTTGAAAATGAGGAACATAGTCTATCTCTATATGTGGACCAGTCAGAAGAAAGGCTTTTGAAACTTGTTAAGAGTGAGGGGATTTTGCCAGAATATGAGGAACCGGTTTCAGCGGCAAAGAAGCAAAGAAAGGAAGAAAGGCACAGACGATGGAAAGAAAAGCAGCTTCATGGCAAATTCTTCAGAGAAACAGAAGAAATGAGAAGTGAGGACACATGGGGATGGATAAGGAAAGGCTATTTGAAGAAGGAAACGGAGGGTTTGATTTTTGCAGCGCAGGAGCAAGCCCTCAGAACCAACTGGATAAAAAAGAATATTGATGTTGATGCCAAGATGTTTCTGAAAAGTGTAGAATGTGTGGGGAAAGGGACGAATCTATTGCACACCTGATAGCAGAATGCAAAAAACTTGTTCAGAGAGAATATAAGCAGAGACATGATAGCATTGCCAGAATTGTACATTTAGAACTATGCCAGAAGTTTGAGTTAGTAGGAGAAGTTAAGTGGTACAACCACAGACCTGAAAGTGTTATGGAGAATGACAGGGTAAAAATTTTATGGGATTTTAACATCCAAACAGATCATGTCATTCAACACAGAAGGCCTGACATAGTGGTTGTGTACAAGGATGAAAGGAAATGTCAGATAATAGATATTGCTGTGCCTGGGGACAAAAGGGTGGAGTTGAAAGAGCAGGAAAAGATTGATAACTACAATGAATTGAGGCGTGAGGTGAAAAATATCTAGAATATGGCTCAGGTCGTAGTCGGAGCCATAGGAGTAACATCTAAAAAGTTGAATGACTGGCTGAACAAACTAGAATTTCAAAGTAGCACAGAGCTTTTGCAGAAAGCAGCTCTGCTGGGGACTGCAAGGATTGTTAGGCACGTCCTAGAGACCTAAGGTTGCTGGGTGCAAGTTGCTCTCTAGGAAATAAACCGGAATTCACCACCTAAACCGAGATAACAATCACATAATAATAATAATGATAATAATAATAATAACAATAATAATAGTAATAAAGATAATATTGATAAAAATTATAATGATAATAGTAAAAGTAATACTAATGATAATAATGAGTGATAATGATAACACTAATAATAGTAATCATAATAATAATAATAATTATAATAATAATAATAGGGATAATGATGATAATAACTATCATTATTATTATTATTATTATTATTATTGTTGTTATTATTATTATTACTATTATCATTATTATTATTATTATTATTATCATAATCATTATTGTTATTATCATCATTATTATTATTATTATTATTATTATTATTATTATTATCATTGTTATCATTATGATAATAATAATAATAATAATAATAGCATTAATAATAATAATAATAATAATGATAACAACAACAATAATAATAATAATGATGATAATAATAATGATAATAATAATAAGAAGAAGAATTATAATGATAACAGCAGTGATAATAATGATAATAATAATTATAATATTAATACAAATTATCTATCTTCAATCATCAACATTAAAACTTCAACGAAAATTATGAATCATTATTTATATAAGGATAATCAATTTACTTGGCACAATCATAACGAGAATGAATACTTGGTAATACTATGATGATAACGATTACATTCAAAACAACTATAACA
>NC_061853.1:18684443-18686943 GCF_019202785.1 Penaeus chinensis | reverse complement strand
GAGAGGGGTGGGGAGGAAAGTAAGAGTTGTTCAATTTTTTCAGTATATAATGTTGTTGTATTTTTTTTTGGAAATGCAGGCGCATTGCCAAAACTTCTAATGTATTCATAGATAGCCATTCGTTTAAGCGAGTGTTCGATCTAATGTTTTTTGGATATATCTATATTCATTACCTCCATTAACACACACACACACACACACACATACACACACACATACACACACACACACACACACACACACACACGCACTCACACACACACACACACACACACACACACACACACACACACATACACATACACACACACACACACACACACATACACACACACACACACACACAGATATATATATATATATATATATATATATATTGTGCATACACACATTATATATACACATATATATTTATATATATAAATGTATATGTATATATATACACATATATATACATATATATATATATATATTTATATATATAACACCATACACATGTGCATACATTTGTCTATATGTCTATCTACACATCTATTTTATTACTTTTTCATTATTATTTCTAGTAAGTCTTGGATCTAAAGTTCTCTTTTTCTCAGCGCCTTTTTTGTCTATATGTCAGCTATTGGCACTTTAAACTGCAATTTTTGAAATCATTTTGTTCCTATTCTCAAAGCACTGACTGTCAATGAAATTACAATACATGATACTTTCTCATTTGTAAAAACAATATTAGATATTCCCGATGCTGACTGTTATATAATGGCAAGTTTTGGTGTTACCAATCTATTCACAAACATCCCTCTTTTTGAAACAACTGCAATCATCACTGACTCTCTTTTTAACTACAACACTCACATAAATGGCTTGAATAAGGTGCAATTTAAGAAACTGCTGGACATTGCCACTACAGATATAATATTCTTCTTTGATGACAAATTATATAATCAAGTTGACGGAGTGGCTATGGGTAGTCCTTAGGTCCAACACTTGCAAATATATTTATGTGTTTTCATGAAAAGAGACGGCTCACAAACTGTCCCCCAGACTTTAAGACTCTCGCATTATTACATATATGTTGACGATACATTTCTTTTCTTTAAATCACAGTTACAAGTTCAGAAATTCCTGCAGTATACACAGTCTGCATAAAAAAATTACTTGTGAATTAGAGTCCAATGGTAAACTTCCTTTCTTGGATGTCAGTATAAGTAGAGATAACAACATATTTTCTATTGCAACATACAAGAAACTTACATGTACAGGCCTCATTCCTATTCCTTCACTCCTATTAAGTACAAAACTAATTTGATAAATACCCTTATCAGTAGAGCATACAAACTATCAAAATCTTATCAGATATTCACCAAATAGATTCTATCACTGACACCCTAAGAAGGAATGGTATGCCATTGTTTGTCATTCAGGGGTCCATCAGATAAACCATAAATATCTTTGTAAGAAGAAACCAGTATAACTTGCCGTCAAGGATATAATTTACATAAACCTTCCTTACATAGGTCCCATGACATATACTATTGGGAAAAGAAACTAAACCTTATAAACGTGCACTATTCAACTGTGGATTTAAGGATTATTTTCACTTCCACAAAAAACATTGGCCACTACTTCAAAGTCAAAGACAAGATTCCCAATTTATTATGTTCATCTGTCGTCTATAATTTCGTGCAGCAGCTGCAATGCTGCTTCCACTGGAAATACTTTCCAGATGAACATAAGGGTGTTTCAAACAGACAGGAAGACCACTATGGAAACCCATGGATTCCCCAGTGCGTGAACGTTGCCAACAGAATAACCATACCTTATAAAGACATGATTTCAAAATACTAGATTCATCACCCTTTGCCTCTGACCTCTCCATATTAGAAAGTTTGTGGATATGGAAGGGCCGACCGAAACTCAATGAATATTTAGCCTCCATTGACATAGAATTGCTTCACTGGTAATTACAATAGTTGACCCTGTTTGTAACACTCCTACATTTTCTATACATCCCAATGTTCCAATAATATCACTATTTGTAAACAAGAAGTAGAGTATGTATGTAGTTCGCGTCATTCTCTGTATGTTTTGTATTTATAGATTATACTTATCATTTCTCACTCTAATGTTGTATTGTTCGTTTTAAGAACACATTATATTATTTTAAACCTTCATAGTTATAGGGTGTGTCATTATTGCAGCTAACCTTTGAATTTTGACCCGAACCGTCTGGAAATGAAAATAAAAATTCTGTTCCTGGTAAGCCTGGTTTACCTGTTCCCTATGTATATATATATATATATATATATATATATACATATACATATATATATATATAGAGAGATACATAGATATGTGTGTGTGTGTGTGTGTGTGTGTGTGTGTGTGTGTATGTGTGTGTGTGTGTGTGTGTGTGTGTGTGTGTGTGTGTGTGTGTGTGTGTGTGTGTGTGTGTGTGTGAGAGCATACATATATATATCTATACACACACATATATATA